>NC_053496.1:12604220-12837633 GCF_905171775.1 Rana temporaria
TATACCCAGAGGGCCCCTTCCCCTGGGCGGGGCTATAGGGTGTGTATGATAAGTTAACCTTTTAGATAAGTTTCTGCCTAGTCATCTCCTAATGGAAGGCTAATACCGACTAAGTCAAGATTAAGGCTGTGTCCATCCATGAACTCAGAGAAAGAGATTTTACGGTGAGCATAAAATCCTATGTTTAATTCAAAGTAGTTCCAGTAAATGCTTTGTTTATTAAAAGTCAGAAGCTACAAAAAAAGTGTATCTTCTGACTTTTAATAAAAAGACACTCAGCTGTCCCACAATCTAGCGACGTGGCCACCCGAACACTCCATGCTCTCCCCTGCCTGTCCACGGCGCTGGCAATACTACTGTGGGCATCCGGCTGTGACAGCTTGCAGCTTCACAGCCGGGTGCGCATGTCTCACTGAGCTGTCCTGCATAGCCAGACAATCTTCTGGGACCTGTGATGTGTCCCTGAAGATTGCTTGGAGGAAGGGCCGCCTAGGTGGCTCAAGGGAATGCAGCAATCGTGATGCATCGCGGAATCGAATCGAATCGTTGACCAGATAATCGTAATCAAATCGAATTGTGAGGCCAGTGAAGATGCACACCCCTAATTTGTACTATCCTGGGATTTTCCAGCCTCAAGAAATGGGATTGGCCATCAGTACATCAGGATTGATCAATTTTCAGATATATCCCATCGTTTGTATAACTTTCCTACAGACTAAATAATATATACTGCCTTTCCCACATCTCTATGTCCCCAATTTATGGGCCTCAATTTGTTTGTGGACATATGCTTAAAGCAGTTGTTCACCCCCCCCCCCCTCCCCAAAAATAAATTGGATCCCTTTCCCTTAAAGCATGAATAACAGCACAGTGCCTGTGCTGTGTATTTTTGCCCTCTGTATCACTTGAAATACTGTACCTGGCTTATCCTGCCAGTTTCTACCCTCCACTCTGTATGCTGACCACAATATATCAGGGCTGCTGAGCCCTGATACCGTGATCAGTTTACGTGCCTCCGTTATATGCTGCTATCTGAATCTCCCTTCTGTCTGTCCTCTTCCCCTCCCTCCTCTCCCTCCTCTCCCTGTCTGACAGCTCTCACTAGCGCCACTCTGCTCCTCTCCCCACTGCTTCAAAACAAATTGATCTGTATATCATCCCCTCTGTCACATAAAAAGCTGTGTCCTGGTGAATGTGCTTTATAAAAAAAAAAAAAGCAGATTTCTGCCTGTTTTAACAATGTCTTTCAGCGATCACATGACTCCAGGCTCTCTGCTCCTCGCCTCCCTGGCTGATGTCAGCAGGGAAATCTCGGCCCCCGCCCGCTGAAGATATCAGACGGGGAGAGCAGAGAGCCTGGAGTCATGTGATCGCTGGAAGACGCTGTTAAAACAAGTAAAAATCTGCTTTTTTTTTTATAAAGCACATGCACTAGGACACAGCTTTTTGTGTGACAGAGGGGATGATATAATGATCAGTTAGTGGCTTAACAACCACTTTAAACTTCACTCTTGAATCATTCCAGCTATTCAATATTTGGTGACAATCTTAAAGTCAGTAGATAAAGAGACGTACCTGCAGGTCTCTCCTTGTCCACACAAAGTTGCTTCCTTATTTCTGCCAGAAATACCGCCGTATCGTTGCAATGAGCTATAAAAACAAATTAAATGTGCAAAATAGAAAGACATTATTTTGTTGTATATTATATACATTTATATAATGTATATTCATGCTATTTGTGTACAACATAGTCCTTTATCTGTAGATGACAACTAGAAAAAAGTCAGCCCATTTTAATTACATTGGTGGTGTAACTATAGTTTATAATGGTAGCTCATATTGCTTGGGGAACATACTGTAAAGATTCTTCCTAAAGAAACTTTGGAGACTGATAGGATCAAAAACTTCAAAAGAGAACCCATTTTTTTTTAAATATATACAGTATATACTTAAATGCAAAGTTACCGAAGATTACATTTTAGTTATTGTCACAACCTGGTGGGCTGTTAGCCTCTGGCTTCCTTTATGGCAGGCTTGTACAGTGCCTTGAAATAATATTCATACTCCTTGAAATTTTCCACATTTTGTTATTTTCCAACCAAAAACGTAAATGTATTTTATGTGTGTAGCGCTACCCCCTCAGGAGCCGCTGGTTGTTTTGGGATCGGCGTATTAAGTTACCTCTAATCGTTGTCTAGGGGTGATTATAGTGAGTAGAGCAGTAAACGAATGTCCAATCAGCGAAAAAGGTTTTCTGAATGCTTTATTTCTCTGCCCAACACGACCAACATCAACATGAGGTAGATAGGAAAAGGTTGATGAAGCGAGAGAACTTTGCAGTATCAGGCCTGGATAAGAGAAGAGCAATCCTGCTCTCAGTAGTAGTAGATACAGTTCATCGCCACTCTAGCCAGAGTGGGTGAAGTGACTCCGGACAGACTCCTGCCACGAGCCTGGCAGCCGAAGTGTCACTGGCTTGGCTCTAGTTGGGCCTCTGCCACAGGTCTAGAACTTGGATGAGCTAAATAGTTGAGCTTATCCTCCCAGTAAATTGTGCTTGGGGTCACCGACTGACAGTACTAAGGTTATCTGTCAGTGTTCGGTCACTCAGATCCCCGATGGTTCGTTCAAGGTTCTCAGACAACCTGCATCTGGGTTCTCCTTGAGCCGATCCCCCACCGCACAGCACATAGCTTAGGATCTCTTCAGTAGAGTTGGGGACCCAGTAAGTCACTGGGGCCCCTTGGTAGCATCAGTTGCTCCAGATCATGAGGGCGCAGAGTCAGGAACTCCGCGTTGCGCGCGACCCTAGGCCAGGTAGGCCATAGTGGTGGGGCCCGCGATGTGCACACACCCTAAAGGTGGGTGCCGCACCCGGAACCAGGAACCCGCGAAGAACCAAGAACAACGGCTTCCGCCACAAAAATACTCCTCCCCAGCATGCCCCGAGAGGGAAAACTCCTCTAATTGGCTGCTGAGGAAAAGTGGCTCCGCTTGGACCTCTCTGATGCCACCTGCTGCCCAGGGATGGTACCTCATCCCTAGAACGCAGTCTAGCACACAGAACAATCCAGATTTGGCGACAGCCAAATTTGACATAATTTGGAATGAGAGCAACTTATCTCTCTCATTCCCCCACTAACTTTAGCGTAGTGCCTTTACTGAAAGTAAGGGGGCGCTACATGTGATAGACCAGCACAAAGTGGCACATAATTGTGAAGTGGAAGGAAAATGATAAATGGTTTAATTTTTTTTTACAAATAAATATATGAAAACTGTGGTGTCCATTTGTATTCAGCCCCCTTTACTCTGATACCTCTAACTAAAATTTAGTGGACCCAATAGCCTTCGGATGTCACCTAATCAGTAAAAAGAGTCCACCTGTGTGTAATTTTATCTCAGTATAAATACAGCTGTTCTGTGAAGCCCTAATGCCGGGTACACACGAGAGGATTTATCCGCGGATACGGTCCTCCGGACCGTTTCCGCGGATAAATCCTCTGAGGATTTCGATCCGCTGGAGTGTACTCACCATCGGATCGAAATCCGCGCCGAATTCACACCGCGGTGCGCGACGCTGTCATATAAGGATATCCACGCATGCGTCAAATCATTACGACGCATGCGAGGGATGGGTTCGGACGGATTGATCCGGTGAGTCTGTACAGACCACCGGATCGATCCGCTGGAGCCGATTCCAGCGGATAGATTTCTTAGCATGCTAAGAAATTTTTATCCGCTGGAAATCGGTCGGCCCGAAATATATCCGCGGATAAATATCCGCTGGATCGTACACACCAGCGGATCTATCCGCTGAAACCGATCCGCGGATCAATTTCAGCGGATTGATCCTCTCGTGTGTACGGGGCCTAAGAGGTTTGTTAGAGAACCTTAGTGAACAAACCGCATCAGGAAGGCCAAGGAACACACCCGACAGGTCAGGTTTAAAGTTGTTGAGATGTTTAAAGCAGGGTTAGGTTTATATATATAAAAAAAAAAAATAGAAAATCATTTATCATTTTCCTTCCACTTCACAATTATGTGCTACTTTGTGTTGGTCCATCACATAAAATCCCAATAGAATACATTTATGTTTTTGCTTGTAACATAAGAGAATGTGGAAAATTTCAAGGGGTATGAATACTTTTTAAAGGCACTGTATATAACCTGCGGTTCATGGGCCTCATGAGTCCCGAAATGGCTATGAATGCAACCAACACAAAAATTAAAACTTATTTAACCACTTAAGGACCGCCTAACACCGATATAAGTCGGCAGAATGGCACGTGAAGCTCCGTGACCGTGGCCTTGGGACTCGCGGACCCGATCGCGGCTGGAGTCCCGCGATCGGTCCCCGGAGCTGAAGAACGGGGAGAGCTGTGTGTAAACACAGCTTCTCTGTTCTTCACTGTGGCGCTGTCATTGATCGTGTGTTCCTTTATATAGGGAATCACAATCAATGACATCACATCTACAGCCACACCCCCCTACAGTTGTAAACACACATGAGGTCACACTTAACCCCTTCAGCGCCCCCTTGTGGTTAACACCCAAACTGCAATTGTATTTTTCACAATAAACAATGCATTTTAAATGCATTTTTTGCTGATGAAAATGACAATGGTCCCAAAAATGTGTCAACATTGTCCGATGTGTCCGCCATAATTTCGCAGTCACGAAAAAAATCGATGATCGCCACCATTAGTAGTAAAAAAATAATAAAAATGCAATAAAACTATCCCCTATTTTGTAAACGCTATAAATTTTGCGCAAACCAATCGATAAACGCTTATTGCGATTTTTTTTTTTACCAAAAATAGGTAGAATACGTATCGGCCTAAACTGAGGAAAAAAATAGTTTTTTTTATATATTTTTGGGGGATATTTATTATAGCAACAAGTAAAAAATATTGAATTTTTTTCAAAATTGTCGCTCTATTTTCATTTATAGCGTAAAAAATAAAAACCGCAGAGGTGATCAAATACCACCAAAAGAAAGCCCTATTTGTGGGAAAAAAAGGACGCCAATTTTGTTTGGGAGCCACGTCGCATGACCGCGCAATTGTCAGTTAAAGCGACGCAGTGCCGAATCGCAAAAAGGGGCAAGGTCCTTTAGCTGCATTTTGATCCGGGTCTTAAGTGGTTAAGAATGTTGAGATTTTTTTTTGTTTGTAAAAAATGCATTTATACTTGGCGAACACATACACAAAATATAAAAATTACAGTGTCTCTTTACTGGACTTTTATATGTTGTATCTTCTCAAAGAAAAACCTCCCACTATTCACAATCATGCCTTATCTATGTCATCAGTTTTCAGCAGCAACTATATTTGTGAGAACTGCAACTGCATTTAGACACCCATAAATTACTCGATCCGTTTCAATCAGGCTTCCGTCCGGGTCACGGAACAAACGGCGCTGCTCAAAATATGGGATGACGCTCTAGAGGCTGCAGACAAAGGAGAATCTTGTCTCCTGATACTGCTGGACCTAAGCGCGGCTTTTGACACTGTAGACCACGGACTACTACTGGCTAGGCTAGCTGAAGTAGCCGGAGTCGCTGAATGTGTTTTACCCTGGTTCTCCTCCTTCTTGGAAAACCGATCACAAATAGTGAAACTGGGGTCTTTCACTTCTGAAAAACGTACGGTGTCATGCGGAGTCCCGCAGGGATCTCCCTTATCGCCCGTATTGTTTAATATCTATCTTCGCCCTCTCTTTGAAATCATCAGTAACCAGAAGTTACTTTACCACTCCTATGCAGACGACACACAACTGTATTTCCGCATCTGCAACAAAAAGGATCATTCTCTTGGACTAGAGAAATGCCTCACTCTAATAGATAACTGGATGACAAACAGTTATCTTAAACTCAATGGTTCGAAAACAGAACTTCTCCTGTTTCACGCTAACCGGAAAAGTCACCCCGCGTCAACATGGACTCCCCCAGCCATTCTGGGTAAAACTATCACCCCTAGCACCAAAGTCAAAAGTCTCTGAGTCATTTTCGATACCTACATGACAATGGATGCACAAATAGGGTCAGTAGTCAGCGGATCCCACCATCTGCTGCGCCTACTACGCAGACTCACGCCCTTTATCCCGAAAGAGGACATTGCAGTCGTGGTGGGAACAATCATCAATTCCAGACTCGACTACGCAAATGCCCTCTATCTAGGACTCCCCAAATACCAAATCACTCGTCTGCAAGTCGTTCAAAATACGGCCGCTCGACTCGTGACTGGGAAAAAACCCTGGGAATCAATCTCACCTTCGCTGAGATCCCTTCATTGGTTGCCAGTAAAAGACAGAATCACTTTCAAGGCACTCTGTCTAATACATAAGTGTATTCAAGGAAACGCCCCCCAATATCTATGCGAAAAAATAAAAGCCCATAACCCCAATCACGTTCTGCGATCCACCAATCAAAACCTACTCCAGATACCCAAAGCCAGATACAAGTCCAAAGGAGATGGAAGATTTGCAGTCCAGGGACCTCGGCTGTGGAATGCACTACCAACCACCATCCGACTGGAGTCGGACCACTTGGCCTTCAGGAGAAAGATTAAAACCCATATCTTCTGAGGTCAAGGGGTTCCTTACCCATGAAATGGATACAGCGCCCAGAGGCGATTCAGTTTGCATGTGTTGCGCTTTACAAGTCTCTCTCTCTCTCTCTCTCTCTCTCTCTCTCTCTCTCTCTCTCTCTCTCTCTCTCTCTCTGAGAACTATTTTCAAAGATGAAGAACACGAAGGACAAAATTAGAACCAAAATATCTGATTAGCAACTTGAGAATTTCTACTGCTTGCTTCCAACCAGATATTGATGCGTTAGTTCAATAAAAACAGTGTCAAATATTGCACTAGTTTTATGTTGTGTTTTTTTTTTACTTTTATGATAATTTTTTTTTTTTTTAATTACATTTTATTACCCAGATTACATTAAAGTGGAAGTAAACCCATCCATAAAACAGTTTCATTTCCGGCACATGCCGGAAATGTAACACTCTCATTGGTTGTGCTCTCAACCAAACTGTCATGCCGCTTGCAACTTTGTTTTTAAAAAATGTCATTTAAAATGATTGTGTGTGGGCTTCACATAATTTTTCAGGTTCTGAAAAACGTAAAAAAAAAAAATTCGAACATGATGCATTTTTTAACCTCGTTTTAAACTATGTCGTTTTTCGGGTTGTAAAAAATGATCGTGTGTGGGCTAAAACGATGTTAAAAACCCACGCATGCTCAGAAGCAAGTTATGAGACGGGAGCGCTCGTTTTGGTAAAACTACCGTTCATAATGGAGTAAGCACCTTCATCACGCTGTAACAGACAAAAAAGCGGAATCATCTTTTACTAACACGTCATACGTGTTGTACGTCACCGTGCTTTGCTAGAGCATTTTTTAAAAACGATGGTGTGTAGGCAACGTCGTTTTAATGATGAAGTTGGAAAAATTTTGTTTTTTAACCACTTGCCGACCGCCGCATGTATATGTACGTCCACAGAATGGCACGTACAGGCAAATGGGCGTACAGGTACGTCCCCGCCTTTCCACGGGTCGGGGGTCCGATCGGGACCCCTCCCCGCTACATGCGGCGGTCGGATTCCCGCGGGGAGCGATCCGGGACGACGGCGCGGCTATTCGCAGCGATCGCTCCCTGGAGCTGAAGAACTGGGAGAGCCGTGTGTAAACACGGCTTCCCCGTGCTTCACTGTGGCGGCGCATCAATCGAGTGATCCCTTATATAGGGAGACTCGATTGATGACGTCAGACCTACAGCCACACCCCCCTACAGTTGTAAACACACACTAGGTGAACCCTAACTCCTACAGCGCCCCCTGTGGTTAACTCCCAAACTGCAACTGTCATTTTCACAATAAACAATGCAATTTAAATGCATTTTTTGCTGTGAAAATGACAATGGTCCCAAAAATGTGTCAAAATTGTCTGAAGTGTCCGCCATAATGCCGCAGTCACGAAAAAAATCGCTGATCCCCACCATTAGTAGTAAAAAAAATAAATAATAAAACTATCCCCTATTTTGTAAACGCTATAAATTTTGTGCAAACCAATCGATAAACGCTTATTGCGATTTTTTTTTTTACCAAAAATAGGTAGAAGAATACGTATCGGCCTAAACTGAGGAAATTTTTTTTTTATATACGGTATGTTTTTGGGGGATATTTATTATAGCAAAAAGTAAAAATATTGCATTTTTTTCAAAATTGTCGCTCTATTTTTGTTTATAGCGCAAAAAATAAAAACCGCAGAGGTGATCAAATGCCACCAAAAGAAAGCTCTATTTGTGGGGGAAAAAAGGACGCCAATTTTGTTTGGGAGCCACGTCGCACGACCGCGCAATTGTCTGTTAAAGCGACGCAGTGCCGAATTGTAAAAACGGCTTTGGGCATTTAGCAGCATATTAGTCCGGGGCTTAAGTGGTTAAACATGCTGAAAAACAACATTTTTTTCATGCTGAAAAATGATCGTGTGTACGCGGCATTAAACCATCCAATGGCTGGTGTCATAACTGATCACATGTGCAGCATCATGGCAGTTGTAGATTAAACAGAGGCAAATATCGCAGCTTCCTTGGCTGAAAACGATAGGGAGGTTAACTTTCACTTTAAATATATTAGTGATCGGTAACTTGTGATCTGCCTGACTTCTGCTCACACGGATGGTCTGACATAGAGAGGCACCAGAGCACTGTTTCAGCTGACATCTAGTGCGGAAGAACGCCACATCCGTGACCACTACTTAGGATCTACATGCTGGATCTCCATTACTTATTATGTAAGTGGATACTGTTACCTATTGTTGATTAAAGCTATTTTGTCCTTAACCTGGAGGCGCCTTCTGTTCTCTTTCTCTTTGCATATGTTGGAGTTTTTGCTCTCATCTTCCCCTTTTTGGAAGGCTTGCCCCGGAATTTGGACTCGGTTCATCAGCTTCATATAGGACAGTGTCCCCCCTCCTTTTCCTCACACTGCTTCCACCCATCCCCAGTGTTTTAAATATTTTATTTCAACACCATAAGGACTTGTACAAAACTGACTTTTTATGTTTATTTTTTTAACCTCAATGTACCACTGATCTCCAGCGCCACCACCCCATTTTTTTTTTACTTCTGCTCATCAGCTCTCCTTGTTGTTGGTGTATTTTATGTGCGACCCAAGATAATTCCTCTGTTTCCAATGTGACCCAGGAAGGTCAAAAGGTTGGACACCCCTGCTATATGTATTGGCTACTCCAATAGTAGGGTTGATTTACTAAAACTGGAGAGCGAAAAATCTGCTGAAACTGTGCATGATATCCAATCAGTTTCTAACTTTAGCTTGTTAATTTAAAGTGTAACTCTACTTTTGATAAGAAAATAATATACCCCCCAGGTTATCTATGTACGTTGCAGATTCCTACCTTTTGTTATTTTGAATAAATCCCTGTGTGTTTGTCTGTGTTCATGTGGAAAGTGAGTCTGATGGGAGTGGTTTCATAATTAGTAATCAACTCTGCACCTGCAGGCCTCTAATGAAGAAAGCTGCTGGGTCTGCATTCCTTTAGACGTGATTTCCTATTGGGGGTATCTCACCAAAAATGTCATTTTTGTTGCAAGGGATGTGTGAAATCTGACTTGTATCTTAGTGCAGATTTCTGGGAAAATTGGTGAGCCAATCACACCAGCAGGAAATTATGTTTTTGGGGGGAGTTCTGTATACATTCTGTATACCAGGTAGCTATATTGCATTTTCAGAATGTTACAGGAAAGGTAATTTTTAATAACATTCATGTACAATATGACGCAATTATTTTTTCTTTATTTGATATTTTTTTTCCCGACGGAAGTGGAGTTACCCTTTAAGCTTTGACAATAAAACCTGAAAGCAGATTGGTTTCTATGCAGAGCTGCACCAGATTTTGCAACTCTCCCCCAACAAGATCTCCCTGCTATAAGTCATAAAGTATTGACTTCCTGTCCACTTTTTTGTTGTCCCCCCCTTTCCCACTACATTTGTGTGTTCCAGCTCCTCCTGTTACATTCTCTGATACATTCTCTATAGTATACATTGAGAAGCGACCGTATTGGCCCCCCAAAAGGGGGAAGCCGCCGAGGAGGAAAGGCAGGGGGAAGCCACTGAAGCTGCCCGCGACCTAGATGGACTAAGAACACGGGCTGGTGGGGCGTGGCCTGGACAGGCATGTGAGCGGACGCTTGGCACGGAGCTCCCGCTATTGACCCTGTATCGATCCTTCCCGCGGCGATCCTGTACCGCAAAAAAGAGCCGACAGACTCACCCTACCTTCCTCCACACAGCGGTGACCGCGCAGAGTCCTCCCCGATCCCCGAGATGGCCCGTAGAGGCGACAAGGAAGCGGCAGCGGTGGCGGCCCTGGCCCTCCAAGATGGCGCCGGCTCCGTCCTCCCTCAGAGAGCTACGCGTGGCTGGGAGACGCACAAGGAGACGGGTAAGCCGGCTAAGACCCAAAAACAGCAGGGGAGGGAGCAGCCCAAAGACATGCTGTATTATGCCCAAAAGCTACAGGGCCCGAGCTGCTCCCTTTCCCCTCAGCTACCGACGCCATTACATGAGGCTGGGGGGCAAGATGGCGCCTCCGCCCTGGATGACACATTACCCCTTGAGGTGTCCCAAGAACAGATAGCAGACCTGTTTGAGAGGCCAGATGATGCTCCACAGCCCACGCTGAGTGAGATCCTGCAGGCAGTGCAACGCTGCACCACGTCTGTGACTGCATCAGTAGACGGCCTAAAGCTGCAGTTTGGGGCCCTGACGGAAACAGTGTCATTTATCCGGCATGACATCCAGAAAATTAGAGAACGCACCACGGCGGTGGAGGGGCGAGTTAGTGAGGTGGAGGACCAGATGCCCCCCCTCATCAGAGATACCAGAACAGCGCTACAGCAAGCGGGCCAGGCGAACGCAAAGACGGATGACATCGAGAACCGCCTACGAAGGAACAACGTCCGCATAGTTGGGCTCCCGGAGAAGGTGGAGGGACGGCACCCCACGGCATTCGTGGAGTCATGGCTCCAGGAGATGTTTGGTGCAGAAGCATTTACTACACTTTTTGCGGTGGAGAGGGCACACCGCACGCCACCCAAACCTCTCCCGCCTGGTAATCCGCCGAGGCCCATGCTCGCCAGGCTTCTCAATTATAGGGACAGAGAAATAGTGCTCAGGCTGGCGCGGGAGAAGGGGACTGTACACCATAATGGAGCAAGGGTCTCATTCTACCCGGATTTCTCCGCAGAAGTACAGTGCAGGAGAGCTAAATTTGCCGATATAAAGAAGCGCCTACAAAAAATTCCAGTAACATACGCCATGCTGTACCCAGCCAAATTGAGAGTCACAGTCAGAGGCCAAGCCACCTTTTTTGAATCCGCAGCAGATGCTGCGGATTGGCTGGACCGCAACGAACAAGATTTGCGCAGGAGAAGGGACGTAGACGAGGGGGACTGAAGTACCAAACTACACTCAGTGGACTAGGTATGACACCTGTTGTGGGAAATACCTGTTATTATTATCTTTAAATGCGGGACATTGCTATTTCTCTTTCCAGTTGTGTTTTTGGCAGCGCAAGCTCAGAGCTTTTGTACAATGACCCTTCCAAGGTTGGAATCTGAGCGGCAGTGGGGGAGGACCCCCCTCTATGTCGCACACGTTAGAAAACGAACCCAAGGTCGGGAGTAGACTGTTAGGTGCCAGGTTGGCACAGAGTCCCGGAGACAATGTTGTCTCATTTTTGTTTTTCTGCTGTTTTTTGCTCACCTCACTACACATTATGCTGCTTCCCCTCCCCCTTATTATATTTTATATACCTCCACCCACTTCGCATATGGACTGATGCAAATGGGCATGCATCATTTTTTCTGGACTCCAGTGCTCGAAGTGGACTTGTGACACTGCCGCCATGCGGCGTTACCATTCATCCCCACCAGATATGGCTACCACAACCATAGTATCATGGAATGTCCGTGGTGTCAATGACCCCTTGAAACGTACTATGATTGGCTCATGCTTGAGGAAGTTCCATCCCGCTGTGGTAGGTCTCCAGGAGACGCACCTCACGAAGGACACCATAGGGTGCCTGGGACTTTCTTGGGTGGGCAAGGCATACCACTCCACTCACACCTCCTACTCTCGGGGGGTGAGTGTTTTGGTTCACAAATCCTTGGCCTACCAGGAAATAGACTCGGTAATAGACTCCCAAGGGAGATATGTTTTTTTGTATTGCAAACTCTATACTGTGACAATGATACTTGCTTTTGTATATATTCCCCCCCCCCTTCTCTAGAGAGGTTATACAATGTCTCCTGTCATACTTAGCAGATAAGCCTGATATGCCTGTTATGATTATGGGGGACTTTAATGGATGCTTGGACCCTAGGCTAGATAGGCATCCGCCAGCCATACCACCATTGGGGGGCAGAGGCACCATTTTGAGCCGCCTGCTAGCGGAGGTGGGCTGGATTGATGTATGGAGAGCCAGACACCCGACGACCAAACAATTTTCTTGCTTTTCTAAGACCCATGGGTCGCTTTCACGCATTGACCTTTGCGTGGGGTCTACCCAGGTTCTGCACATGGTATCCAAGTCGGAATACCTCCCTCGAGGGGTATCGGACCACTCACCCCTGGCAGTACACCTTGTTACCCGCCCGGCCTCCTCCTTGCCCAGAGCCCCCTGGAAATTGAACGCATTTTGGTTAAAACTCTTCACCTCACATGAGCGAATAGGGCAGCAGATAGGAAAATACTTCGCGGAAAATGGCCAAGTGGGTGGTGCAGTCGAGGTGTGGGATGCATTTAAGGCCTGTCTTAGGGGCACATTCATAGCTGAAATCACAGCCGTTAAACGTAACTCCGCAGCACTTCTGGAGCAGGTCGGGGATCAGGTGCAGAGACTGGAACTACAGCACGTGACAGACCCCTCGGACTCCGCGAGGGACGCTTGGATGTCGGGCCAGGATTCCCTGGACCGGCTGAGAGCATCCACCGCGGAAAAAAAACGTTTTTTCACCAAGCAGGCTTACTACGAGGAGGGGGAAAAGACTGGCAGGCTATTGGCCAGGATTGCCAGGTCCCAACAGGTGTCCCCGGCCATTGGAGCGATTCGTAACTCTCAGGGGCGGCTAGTGAATGATCCAGAGCAGATAGTTGCCGCGTTGGCGACCTTCTACATGGATTTGTATAAACCTTGTGACGACTACCCTGATAGTGAGCTACAGACATACATAGATGATGTGACCCTCCCGGTGTTGTCCCGACAAGCCCGCGCTGCGATGGACGCTCCCCTTACCCTTGACGAATTAACGGAGGCGGCCGCCTCCTTCCCTACCTGTAAGGCTCCGGGAGATGATGGCATCCCTATGGAGGTATACACCCAATACGGGGGGGAGATTCTCCCCAAGCTGCTAGAGGTTTTCAACGCTGCCTTTGAACAGGGGAAGCTCCCTCCATCCATGACAAGGGCCAACATCATTCTTTTGCTAAAACCAGGCAAAGACCCCCTTGACCCAGGCTCGTATAGGCCCATATCCCTGCTGCAGAGCGACGTAAAAATTCTAGCCAAAGTACTGGCCATGAGGGTTAATAAGATCATCCTATCCATCATCCACCCTGACCAGGCAGGTTTTATGACTCGCAGTTCCACCGCCACCAATCTCCGCCGCTTGTACCTAAACATGCAGACCCCTTCGGATTCCGTCGGCCAAAGGGCACTGTTGTCACTTGATGCCAATAAGGCTTTCGACAGTGTCGGCTGGCGGTATCTGTGGGCGGTATTGGCCAAGTTTGGCTTTGGCCCCAATTTTCTAAGATGGGTGAGACTATTGTATGACGCGCCCCAGGCGGCCATACGGTTGTCGGACCGGATGTCTCCTGCCTTCGCTTTGGGCAGGGGGACCAGGCAGGGTTGCCCCCTGTCCCCTCTGCTCTTCGCCCTGGCGATTGAGCCCCTGGCGGCTCTGGTACGGGATTGCCCAGCAGTAAAGGGCTTCCGCTACGGAGACATGCATGAGAAGCTCATGTTGTATGCCGACGACATGCTCCTGTTTTTAGAGGATGCTGGGGACTCCCTGAGACAGGTGATGTCCCTTGTGGTGAGGTTTGGACATTTCTCGGGCCTCACCATAAATTGGACTAAATCCGCGTTGATGTTCTTGGACGGACCTCCTACGACCGAGGGCGGCCCCTCAACCCCCGTCCCGATAGTGCCCTCTTTTAAATACCTGGGGGTGCATGTGTCCCCCAATGTGACTGAATATAGCCGATTGAATATCTTTCCCCTATTGACCAGGTTTAGAGACAAAATCCACATATGGAATAGGTTGCAAATGTCCCTCGCGGGTAAGACTAATCTCATCAAAATGATCCTGATGCCGCAGTTACTATACCTGCTCCACAATTCCCCGATAGTCATCACCCTTAAAACTTTTAGAGTGGTAAACTCGCTCTTTAGACAACTGTTATGGCACACTAGAGCCCCCAGGATAAAGCTGGAGCAATTGCAACGCCCCAAGGAGGGAGGGGGGCTGGCACTTCCTAACCCATGGATCTACTACCTAGCTGCGCAGCTACAGCACCTGATTGGTGCCATGTCCCCGGTCCCGACGGGTTCCTCGGCCAGGCTTCTGTTGTTTGGCTCTGGGGCCCGGTCGATACCGGAGGGTCTAGAGGCTCAGCACTTTCAGAAGCCCAATAGGAAAATGCCCACATATGTACTTACCCAGAAGGTGTGGAATAAGGTGAGGCAGCTGCAGGGGGTCACGGGGTTTACTTAATTTAGCCCGATATGGGATAACAACACGTTCACTGAATTGGCCAAACTGGATCAGGGTCCCAGGTGGCGCCTTCGAGGTGTCGCCCTCCTCAAACAGATTTTCCGTAGGGGCACACTGCTCCCATTTGACACTTTAAGGTCCAGGTATGCGCTCCCAGCTGCAACATGCAATAAGGGCCCAGGGGAGTGCGGTGGAGTGGGCTCAGTCCCCCACTCCGGTATTCCGCATCCTACGGGACGCCTCAGAGACCACAGGCATTATCTCGCAGTGCTACAATATGCTACTTGACTCATTCTTAGAAGGACACCCCATGAAGGTGGCAGATCAGTGGGAGGAGGACGTTGGGCCATTGACAGGAGACATGTGGGAGGAGGCGATGCAGGTGGTTAACAGGTGCTCCCTAAACGTTGCACAAAAGGTATCGCAATTATACATCCTACTACGGGTCCACTACACCCCGGTGAAGCTTTTTAAAATGGGCAGGGTCCCCGACCCCATGTGCAACAGGTGCAGGGTAGGAACGGGTGACTTGATCCACCTGCTCTGGCGCTGCCCCAAACTCCACAGGTTCTGGAGGGAGGTCCTGGACACGCTCAACTCTGTCTTCCAGACTTCCGTTCCCTTGGAACCGGTCTATTGCCTGCTAGGAGTATTGGAGGGAGCGGTGGCGGAGGAGATGACTAGAATGGCATTTAATAGAGCTTTATTCCAGGCCAGAAAGGTCATTCTCTTGAAATGGAAGCTGGAGGTACCCCCCACGTTTAAACTATGGGTGGCACATATGGGCAGGATGCTCATGATGGAAAAATATATCTATCAGCACAGGGGTAGGGCGGGCAAGTTTGACAGAATATGGGATGCATGGCTCGCCACACCAGGTCTGAGCCCTGTGGAGCTCGTTCAGATGAGATTGCTAGGAGGCAATTAAACCCGTTAGAACTGGGAGAGTGGGATGGGAGGGCGCATTATAAAGCACAGGGCCGTCTTTAATATGGTTTGGGCCCTGGGCAAACATTTTTTTTGGGCCCCCCTCCAGCTTATTTTGGGCCTGGCTGGTTCACATGTATGTTTTGGCGGTCTTCATTTGTGCAGGTACAGCAGCCCATTGATTTGAATGGGCTGCCATGCCTTTATTTCCTGCAGAAAAAAGGTGCATTCAGCATTTTAAAAATACAGTTGCCTTGAAATCCATTCTGCTTTTGCACCATGCTACTTACCTGCAGTTCTTGCACACACAAACGCACTGTGTTTTTAAAAGCGTGACCTAAACGTCTAAAAATGCAGCAAGTTTGACAGTGCGGGAACTGCAGATAAGTCACAGCAGACAGCAGAATGGACAGACAGTGCTGTATTTCAGTGCTTGATGGGCATAGGCGTGCCGTGTGCGCAGCCTATTACATGAGGCATGCGCTTTTCTTTGCAGGAAACACAGGCATGGCGGCAAATTCAAATGAATGGGCTGCTGTGCCTGCGCAAATGTGGGCCGCCAAAACACATACATGTGAACCAGCCAGGCCCAAAATAAGCCCATCAAGCAGTTAAATACAGACAGTAATGCCATGTGCTCTGAGGCTTTACTCAGCCTGGACTGCAGGTCTGGTCTGTGATTTAAAGAGTTCCTCTATTTTACACATGGCATGGCATGGGGTCCCATGGTGCTAAAGCAGAATGGACAGACGGTGCTGTGACCCCATGCCATGCCATGTGTAAAATAGAGGAACTTTTTAAAACACTGACCAGACCTGCAGTGAATCATCAAATATTATAAAGACTTTGGGCACACTCTACAGAAAACTTCTATTTACAATACAGATTAGCAAACAGTGACATACCTTGAGGAGCAGGACATGAAGAAGTCAGCCTCGGGAAGAGCAAACTGGGGATGTTATAAAATCACATTCTAATTCACTTTTATATACAAGCAGCACCCAGTGGCAGGAATGGAGAAGTGCACGTCTAAAGGGAAGCCAGGGGTGCTGTACATTTTAAAACACTGGGAAGGGAAGCAGTACTGTCACTGGCTGCGTGCCGCTGCTGATTTTCAGCCTGATTTGTGGGCAGCACAGGGGCTAAGGCTAGGTTCACATCACGATTTTTATATCCGATAATCGGACCGTTAAATCGAATGGAATCGTATATGACAAAATCGTATGTAATCGTATGTCAAAATGTATTTTTTAAATCGGATTCATAAATCGCACAGCCAAATTTTCCATCCGATTTTCACTAAAAAATCGGATCCTGATTTTAAATAATGTCTGGCAATGGCCATAAAGTATTATGTAGAGAAGTGCTTTCTGGGAAAAAGAAGATTCTTGAAGTTTCTAGCTCGTTCCAGTGTCTAGTGCGCATGCGTAATAAAAAATCGGGTACGATTTATCGGATAAAAACGCACAGTCATCCGATTTATTACGATTTAGATTGACCACAATATAAAACAAATCGGACACGATTTTAATACGATTTCAAATCAGGACCAAAAATCGTGGTCAAACACGATTTTTGATGCGATTTTAAATCGTATCAAATCTGATGCGGATCAAATCGGATTCACTTGGGGACCTACATTAATGAATGGAAGTGAATGGATACGTTTTGCCATACAGATTTGTACGATTTCAAACCTAAGAATCGTGAGAACAAGTAGGATGATAAAATCGTGGTGTGAATGCACCCTTAACGGGCGGCAGGGCCGCCATCAGGAATTATAGGGCCACTTACACAGCTTCAGGCATGGGCCCCCTGGAGCAGAGAACCGGGATGGGGGGTGCTGCCGCCTGAAATTGAGAAGCAGGGGGGGGCTGCCGCGAATTTAGAATTTAGAATTTATAAAAAAAGAAATAAAGAAAGAAATAAAGAAAAATATATATAAAAAAAGGGGTGTAGCCATCTGGGGCCCTGGGGACCTCTGGGCCCTTTAATAAAAAAAAAAAAAGAAATAAAAAATATATATAAAAAATATATTTTAAAAAGGGGGTTGCCATCCGGGACCTCTGGGCCCTTTAATAAAAAATAAATATATAAAAAAAGAAACATTTATAAAAATAAAAAAAAGGGGGGGGTTGCCATCCAGGGCCCTGGGGACCTCTGGGTCCTTTAATAATAATAATAATAATAACATTTATATTATATTTTATATATATATATATATATATATATATATATATATATATATATAAAAGAAATATATAAAAAAATATTTTTTTATAAACAAAAGGGGGGTTGTCATCCGGGGCCCTGGGGAACTACGGGCCCCTGGGGACCCCCAAACCTCTAAAAAAAATTGGCCCTTTAATAAAAAATGAAAAAAAAAATATATTAAAAATTTTTTTTTTTTATTTAAAAATAAATAAAAAAGGGGGGTTGCCATCTGGGGCCCTGGGGGCCTCCGGGCCCTTGGGGACCCCTAAAAAAAATTGTCCCTTTAATAAAAAATAAAAATATATTAAAAAAAATATTTTTTTTTATTTAAAAAAAAATAAAAAATAAATATTTTTTTAAATTTAAAAATAAATAAAAAAAAGGGGGGTTGCCATCTGGGGCCCTAGGGGCCTCCGGGCCCCTCCGGACCCCTAAAAAAAAAAAAAAAAAAAAAAAAATTTTTTTTTTTTTTTTTTTTCAAAGGGGTTTGCTTTGGGCCCCCAACAGTGACAGGGCCCAGGGCACCTGCCCCATTTGCCCTGCGGTAAAGACGGCCCTGATAAAGCAGAATGTATTCATGCATGTTCCTAACGAAGAGATGTATGTGAAGTGTAATGTTTGTAACCTGTATGAGATGTCATACTGTTGATTTCTTGCTTGTTCTGTGAGCAATAAAAACTTTTATGATTAAAAAAAAAAAGAACACGGGCTGGTGGGCGGTCGGGCGAGTGAAAGGGGGTTGGTGGGCAGTTTGCCGATCGCCCAATCGACGGGGGGGTTTGACTGATGGACCGACTGATTGACCAAATGGGGGATGTGGGGGTGGCTAGGGTTGCCACCTCATCCCTTTTAACCCGAAAACACATTAATTACACAGGTTCTGTGGCTGATTAAGGTGGTAAGTAAACTCAGTAAGCCCAGGTTTACTGAGCTGCAGGAATGAAGCCATGCAAATTCAGTGCCTTATCTGCATTAAATAAGCCTCAGAACCTGTTTAATTCATATGTGTTTGCATTTAAAGGGATGAGGTGGCAACCCTAGGGGTGGCGGTTGTTTTGTTTGCCGCCCCCCCCCTAAAAAAATTGAGCACCAGCCGCCACTGCGTGTGTCATTGAGATTAATTTAGTAAAGGAGTTGAGAATCTTTGCTAAAATTGTAACTGTGTTCATGTTAAATACCCAATAATATGGTGTGGAAATAAATAAACAGGATTTGATTTTCACAGGATTTACATCATAGTATCCAGTTATATTTTGTGCATATAGTAAAAGAAACCAGGCTGGCTGAACAAGTTCTTGATTGAATAATTGGATCTTCTCAACTCCTTCAGTAAACCAATCTGTATCTAGTATTAAAAATAAGGATTGTCTGCACAAGTCATTGGTCAACAATGCACTAAAGCTGTGAAAAAGGTACCAAAATCTATATAAGCTTAGATAATCAGTTTAGAGTTGTGAGAATAATAATTTGACTGAGTGGCACATATTGAAGATGACTTGCAATGAGCTGTGTGTGTAACTGAATAAAAGAGGACCCAAAGCAAATCAATTTTCTGGTGTGCCTGAACACAATATTGCTATTCATGTCTGACGGTCATTGTTAGGCAGTGTTAATTTTGTTGACTAAAACATTTTAGTCGACTAACTTAATACCATTTTATTCTACGAAAATTAAAACAATTGAGACGACTAAAATGCAACTAAAACTAAAATGCCATTTTAGTAAAAAAAACTAACGTTATTCATGTCATGGAAAAAACAAAGTTTTCCTCGATGTGATTTGTCGTGATTCCTCTAAAGCCTGCCTTGCCTACACACGTTCGTGAAAAAAAATGCTCTAGCAAAGCGCTGTAACGTACAACACGTACGACGGCACTATAAAGGGGAAGTTCCATTCGAATGGCGCCACCCTTTGGGCTGCTTTTGCTAATTTCCCCATCTCATAACTTGCTTTGAGCATGCATGTTTTTTCCCCCTCGTTAAAGCCTACACACAACCGTTTTTCACGACGTGAAAAACTACGAGAGAAAATAAAGCAAGTTCTAAAAAAATTCGCCCATTTTTCTCGTCGAGAAAAATGCTCTGGAGCCTACACACGACCGTTTTTCACAACCAATTTAAAAAATGGCATTTTTCTCGTCATGAAAAACGATTGTGTGTACGTGGCATTAGACTAAAACTAAATAGAAATTTGACTTCAGAATTAACACTGGTCTGTAGTGCATGTTCATACCTCAATACCATAAATAATAACATATTCGAATTTTCACTACAGCAGTATAGGCAGTTTGGAAATCGTAGAGAAATGCTTATGTAGCGCCCCCTTACTTTCAGTATGGGCACTACGCTAAAGTTAGTGGGGAGTGGGAGAGTTGTTTTGCTAAAAAAGAATGATACTACTGCGCTATCATATAAAAAACAAAAAAGTGGAAAAAACAGCAAAAAATATCAAATAATAAGAGCTGCGTATCCAATAGGTGAACAAAACCAAAATGATATGAAAAGAATAAATGATAGCGCTAATATTAACTAGTGCTGAGTGAATACAGTATAAATTGTGATAATATATTCCATACACAGTGATTGTTAAGAAACAGCAACACTTATGAAAATACTATATCCAATGAGATGACAAATTGAGTTCCTTATGGGTTAAATTGGATTGAACCCATATGCAGCCCTATGGTAATCAGCTGGCGTTTCCTCCTCAATGCTTCTCATTAGACAGACAACGACCTTTCCCAAAAAGATCCAAGCAGAAATGCTCCAATATAGGGAAGACAAGAAAAAAGAAAGAGGACAAGCCTCATAGTACAATACTGTATGGCAAAGGACAATGGACAAGAGACTACACCGACGGTGTATGAACTCACAATACCGCCGATTAACACAGGCTCTGAGTTAGATTGCCGCTCAGTGTGATGGTCTCCTCACTAGGATCGTAGTCCCGTCACATAGGCTCCTCCCCCACGCGTTCCGTCACTAGGCATGTGACTTAGTCATGGGTCTCTGAATGACTATGAGAGACGGCTGAGCTTTTAACAGAGCCGTTGCGTGTCATTCACACAGGAAGTGAAACCACAAGAAAGAGGGAGCTGACATCTACATCATTGCAGGCAAAACACGAGCACTATGCAAATGCAAAGCAGATTGTGGCACTCGCTACATATAAAAAACATTGTGCAATACAAAGTGTTTTAATACAGGGAAAAACAAAATATGATCTATCAACACAGACTGAATTAGACTTTCTTGTTGACATAAAACAGAATATTTAGAATAGAACATTTAAAAACGGATCATTTAAAAAGGACCTGCCTTCTTTATAGGTTTAAAAAACACACACACATCGCCACCTTCATGTAATTAATACATACTACATGAAAAAGATATAATATAGAGACGTACACACATACTATATACATTCATGCATCTTGAAGGGGTATGAAGATGTGTTGCATAAAAATGAATCCACATTAAGAAACCATATTGTTAATATACAATTATACAAAATATAAGGTGAAAAATAAATAAATTACATTTATAATGCTCCAATTGCAAAAAATTGCAAAAAATAGCAAAAATAAGAAAAAATAAATAAGAATGGTGAATTCCTGTGTCAACACGACACACTCCCAAACCATCAACACAAAGGCAAAAAAGCCTTTAGAAAAAGGAAGGGGAGAAGGAAAAACACCCATTCAAGATGCAAGATGATACCAAAAAATGCACCAGATATATTTATGTTTATTTTTACAAAAACATTCTTATCCCTGGATCAATCCGATCACTACACAATCGAAACTAAGGCTGAATAAAAATTTAAAAAATATTTTATTCAAATAATACTCAAAAACTAAAAATCTGAAATGAAACAATTCAAATCAAATTCTACATTGAGCCCATTTGGCACTAAAGAACGCATTTCGTGTATCCATCTGGATTCGCTTTTACTAAGCTCGCGAATTTTGTGGCTACCTCTCCAATGAGGGGTATATTTCTCCATGGCCCAAAACTTTAATTGTTTAGGATCTTTATTATGACACAATGCGAAATGACGCGAGACATTATGATCGGGGTACCCCTTCTCAATGTTTTGCACATGTTCTCTTATGCGTTTCCACATTGGTCTTTTTGTGCGGCCTATATATTGGAGTGAACAAGAACACCTGTAGGGCATACACCACACCTTCGGTTCGACATGTAATGAGATCTTTGATCTCATATTCTTTTTGAGTAACATGGGACACAAATTTTGAACATTTCTGTCCGTTAAGGTTCGTTTTTTTGCAAGCGTAACACCGCTTGCAGGGGAAAAACCCCTTTCCCTGATAGAAAGTTAATTGGTTATGTTTTGTTGGGGGGTCCGGAACATTTTTTGCTATCAAGTCCCGTAGGGTAGGAGCTCTTCTGTATATTATCTTCGCAATACTTGGAAGTATGCCTTGTAATTGCCTATCAGCTTGTAAAATAGGCCAGTGTTTTCGAAAGATCTTTTCTAACTGTTTATGCTGGACACTATAATTAAAAATAATGGGTAGTTCCATTCCAACTTCATAATTTTTAATCTTATCCTGTATGAGGGATTCTCTGGGTATATCATATACTTTTGAGATTTGTGTTTGTATAAAGTCTTCATCATACCCCTTATTAACAAATTTCTTCCCCAGCATATTGGCTTGTTCCAAAAAGATATTAGGATCTGAACAGTTTCTCCGAATCCTTGTCATTTGTCCTTTGGGGATATTGATCAACCAAGGATCATGATGACAGCTATCTGTTGGTATATAACTGTTTCTTTCTACTGGTTTGAAATATGTTTTTGTAGTTATTTTTTGGGGTTCCAAAGTGATTTCCAAATCCAGAAATTGAATCGATTTATCACTAATTGAGTACGAAAGATTGATGTTCTTCTGATTCTGGTTCAAATTATTAAAAAATTGTATGAGGGAGGCCTCATCACCACTCCAGATGATGATGCAATCATCTATGTATCTTCTGTACAGAACTAGGTGATGCGGCATATTTTCATAGATAGCCGTTTCCTCCCATTCGGACATGAACACATTTGCGACACTTGGCGCATATTTTGCACCCATCCCTATTCGATTTAATTGCCGATAAAAATCGGACTTATACCAGAAATAATTGTGCTGAAGGCCGTAGGCCAAGCACCTCAAAACAAACCGTTTCTGTTTGGAAATTAGAAGACCATACTTATTTAAGGCCCACTTTGTTGCCCCAATTGCCTCTTCATGATTAATTATGGTGTAGAGTGATGCCACATCAGCTGTGGCTAACAAATATTTGCCTTGACTATGGATATATTTAACTATATGGAAAACCGTACAGTTGACCTTAAAGATGTATTTACTAGTAAAAATACTGCAGAAACATGTGATCTAGATACCAATTTTAGGAAATTTGGCCATCTCATGGAGAAAAAGGTTAGTGTGTGGTGGGATCTCACCACCCACGAACAATACATCAAAGAAGGAATAGTCCCCAGAAGACTCAGATGGGATGTTCCCATTAATGATGGACTATTGGACAAAGATTCCATTGAAGAATGGTTTAAATTTTTCAATGAGAAGGGGTTGGAAGTTATGCAGTTTCTAATTAAGAGGAAACAACGAAAAATCGCACAGATTAATAAATCAATAGCAGATTGCAAGACTTCCTTAGAAGGTTACAAAGATACCCCTTCATTTACTACACTAACTAACCAACTTAATAAAGTATTGGAACAAAAGGATACTGAAATCAAACAACGGAAAAGAAGGAAATATATGAGGGATACGAACGATTATCGTTCACATCAGATATTCAAATGGCAACTTAATCTTAAAGATGGAAAGATAGGGTCAGTGTCGTCCTCTCCTGATAGAGAGGTAAGGGTTATTTCTCCTCAGAGGGAATTCAGATATAGAACACCTGAACGACCCAGACATGGGGTGGATGAATATGCTAGATCCCAACAAGATTATGCTAATTATCCACCTAGACCATATAGAGAGGAACCGAACGGACCTAGAACACCGAAGCCTTGGTGGAGGAATAATAAAAATAATCAAAAACCTTGCACCAAGTCCACAAAGAAACCTGGTTGGAAAAATAATAAGAATAATCAGAAACCATCTAATCCACCACAAAATCAGTCCAGTAATCAGGGGAACTACCCATATGAATATCATCAGGATCCCAATTATTACAATCAAGATCGTAGGGACCCTAGAGATTATTACCCTCCTCAGTATTACCAACATCAAGGAGGGCAGTATCAATCCCACCCATCGGGTGGTCCTTCCAATCGAGATCACTACCAACAGGAGTCCAGAAGAAGTCCAATACCTACTCACAATTATTATGAGCCACTTGCGAACTATAGAGAGGAACAGGATAGTCGCCCTTCCTCGTCTTTTTTAGATTATCGCAGGAACGAGAGGACACCCCCTCGGTACGAACAAGGAGCACATTCCAGAAGTCCAAACGAAAGAGGGGATGTAGAGGGGGACACAAGGTCAAAACGAAGGAAGGTTCAATAGGTCAAGGAATATATAATATTAGTGGGGTTGAACTAACAAAAACAGAAATTATGACATTGGACAAGGGTCTTAAGTTCGCCCCCAAAAGGAATCTCAGCAAATTTGATGCCTATGTGGATATTAAAAAATTCACAAGAAAATTGAACATCAAAAAATACATATTAAACCAACCTATTACCAATCAACATGATAGAAGTAACCTGCTGGGAAGAGTTACACACAGCCAATTGAGAAATAAATCCCTTTTTAATCCTCAAGTAAAGAACAACCACCATATAGAGGTATTTAATAAAATGGTTCTTAGAGACTTGGACCAATTGAAAATCAAAAAAATGCCGGATCCCAAAGTCATCCATAAGGGGATTAAAGAGCTTGAGGAAAATAAACAAATTATTATTAGGCCGGCAGACAAGGGGGGGGGGGCATTGTAGTATTGTCTAAAGAGTATTATCATGAAGAATTGCAAAATCAGCTCAATGATGTTAATACTTATATCAAGCTCAGGGGAAACCCCACGAGTGAATATAAAGAAGAACTTTCGGAACTTATCTATCGAGGAAGGGAAAGAGGTATTCTCAACAAAAGAGAAGAAAAATACCTGATTCCAGAAGTATGTAGGGTTCCAATCATATACACAATACCCAAAATTCATAAGGACCAAACCAGACCACCGGGGAGACCCATCATAAATGGGATACAATCAATTAACTCCCGTTTGGGCGAATATGTTGATAAGTTTATTCAGCCCCTAGTGCCTCTCACAAAGGCCTATCTGAGAGATACTAAGCATCTTATTCAGATTCTTGATGAATTAGTGATAAACACAAATGAGAAATATTTGTTAGCCACAGCTGATGTGGCATCACTCTACACCATAATTAATCATGAAGAGGCAATTGGGGCAACAAAGTGGGCCTTAAATAAGTATGGTCTTCTAATTTCCAAACAGAAACGGTTTGTCTTGAGGTGCTTGGCCTACGGCCTTCAGCACAATTATTTCTGGTATAAGTCCGATTTTTATCGGCAATTAAATGGAATAGGGATGGGCGCAAAATATGCGCCAAGTGTCGCAAATGTGTTCATGTCCGAATGGGAGGAAACGGCTATCTATGAAAATATGCCGCATCACCGAGTTCTGTACAGAAGATACATAGATGATTGCATCATCATCTGGAGTGGTGATGAGGCCTCCCTCATACAATTTTTTAATAATTTGAACCAGAATCAGAAGAACATCAATCTTTCGTACTCAATTAGTGATAAATCGATTCAATTTCTGGATTTGGAAATCACTTTGGAACCCCAAAAAATAACTACAAAAACATATTTCAAACCAGTAGAAAGAAACAGTTATATACCAACAGATAGCTGTCATCATGATCCTTGGTTGATCAATATCCCTAAAGGACAAATGACAAGGATTCGGAGAAACTGTTCAGATCCTAATATCTTTTTGGAACAAGCCAATATGCTGGGGAAGAAATTTGTTAATAAGGGGTATGATGAAGACTTTATACAAACACAAATCTCAAAAGTATATGATATACCCAGAGAATCCCTCATACAGGATAAGATTAAAAATGATGAAGTTGGAATGGAACTACCCATTATTTTTAATTATAGTGTCCAGCATAAACAGTTAGAAAAGATCTTTCGAAAACACTGGCCTATTTTACAAGCTGATAGGCAATTACAAGGCATACTTCCAAGTATTGCGAAGATAATATACAGAAGAGCTCCTACCCTACGGGACTTGATAGCAAAAAATGTTCCGGACCCCCCAACAAAACATAACCAATTAACTTTCTATCAGGGAAAGGGGTTTTTCCCCTGCAAGCGGTGTTACGCTTGCAAAAAAACTAACCTTAACGGACAGAAATGTTCAAAATTTGTGTCCCATGTTACTCAAAAAGAATATGAGATCAAAGATCTCATTACATGTCGAACCGAAGGTGTGGTGTATGCCCTACAGGTGTTCTTGTTCACTCCAATATATAGGCCGCACAAAAAGACCAATGTGGAAACGCATAAGAGAACATGTGCAAAACATTGAGAAGGGGTACCCCGATCATAATGTCTCGCGTCATTTCGCATTGTGTCATAATAAAGATCCTAAACAATTAAAGTTTTGGGCCATGGAGAAATATACCCCTCATTGGAGTGGTAGCCACACAATTTGCGAGCTTAGTAAAAGCGAATCCAGATGGATACACGAAATGCATTCTTTAGTGCCAAATGGGCTCAATGTAGAATTTGATTTGAATTGTTTCATTTCAGATTTTTAGTTTTTGAGTATTATTTGAATAAAATATTTTTTAAATTTTTATTCAGCCTTAGTTTCGATTGTGTAGTGATCGGATTGATCCAGGGATAAGAATGTTTTTGTAAAAATAAACATAAATATATCTGGTGCATTTTTTGGTATCATCTTGCATCTTGAATGGGTGTTTTTCCTTCTCCCCTTCCTTTTTTCTAAAGGCTTTTTTGCCTTTGTGTTGATGGTTTGGGAGTGTGTCGTGTTGACACAGGAATTCACCATTCTTATTTTTTCTTATTTTTGCTATTTTTTGCAATTTTTTGCAATTGGAGCATTATAAATGTAATTTATTTATTTTTCACCTTATATTTTGTATAATTGTATATTAACAATATGGTTTCTTAATGTGGATTCATTTTTATGCAACACATCTTCATACCCCTTCAAGATGCATGAATGTATATAGTATGTGTGTACGTCTCTATATTATATCTTTTTCATGTAGTATGTATTAATTACATGAAGGTGGCGATGTGTGTGTGTTTTTTAAACCTATAAAGAAGGCAGGTCCTTTTTAAATGATCCGTTTTTAAATGTTCTATTCTAAATATTCTGTTTTATGTCAACAAGAAAGTCTAATTCAGTCTGTGTTGATAGATCATATTTTGTTTTTCCCTGTATTAAAACACTTTGTATTGCACAATGTTTTTTATATGTAGCGAGTGCCACAATCTGCTTTGCATTTGCATAGTGCTCGTGTTTTGCCTGCAATGATGTAGATGTCAGCTCCCTCTTTCTTGTGGTTTCACTTCCTGTGTGAATGACACGCAACGGCTCTGTTAAAAGCTCAGCCGTCTCTCATAGTCATTCAGAGACCCATGACTAAGTCACGTGCCTAGTGACGGAACGCGTGGGGGAGGAGCCTATGTGACGGGACTACGATCCTAGTGAGGAGACCATCACACTGAGCGGCAATCTAACTCAGAGCCTGTGTTAATCGGCGGTATTGTGAGTTCATACACCGTCGGTGTAGTCTCTTGTCCATTGTCCTTTGCCATACAGTATTGTACTATGAGGCTTGTCCTCTTTCTTTTTTCTTGTCTTCCCTATATTGGAGCATTTCTGCTTGGATCTTTTTGGGAAAGGTCGTTGTCTGTCTAATGAGAAGCATTGAGGAGGAAACGCCAGCTGATTACCATAGGGCTGCATATGGGTTCAATCCAATTTAACCCATAAGGAACTCAATTTGTCATCTCATTGGATATAGTATTTTCATAAGTGTTGCTGTTTCTTAACATTCACTGTGTATGGAATATATTATCACAATTTATACTGTATTCACTCAGCACTAGTTAATATTAGCGCTATCATTTATTCTTTTCAGAGTTGTTTTGCTCCCATTCGCAATTTGCTAAAATTGGGACTTCTGTCTGTCCAGAAACGTCCACTGGGTCAGTCTGTGCTCCAGGGATGCAATACCATCCCTGGCCAGCAGTTGGCACCAGAGGGGTTCTGGCAGAGCAACTTTCCCCAGCAGCCAATTAGAGGAGCTTTTCCCTCGCAGGGCATGCTGGAGGACGGTATATATCTGTGACAGGTGTCATGTGCTAGGCAAGTTTCGCGGGGTCCCGGTTCCAGGTGCGGCATCCACCTTCAGGGTGCGCGCATCCATGGACCCCGCCAGCGAGGCCCACAAGGCCAGAATTGCAGGCTACATAAACCCTCATCAGGAGGTAAAAGGGGACTCCAGTGACTTACTGGGTCCCCAGTTCTATTGAAAGGATCCCAGGCTGGGTGCCGTTCGATTGGGGGGTCGGCTTGAGGGGAACCCGGAGGCAGGTTGTCCAACAGGGCTTGAACGAACCAATCGGGGATCTGGTGACCGGAATGTTGACAGGTACGTTTTGCTGTCATCTGGTGACCTATTTTAAAACCTACTGGGAGGATTCGCTCCATTTATCCATCTAGCTCACCTAAAGTAATTGGCCTGTGGCAGAGGCCCTTGAGCCAGGTCTGTGAGAGAGATCTGTTCCTCCCAGCAAATCCTAAGTGACACTTCGGCTGCCAGGCTTGTGAGAGGGGTCTGTCCGGGGGCACTTTACCCACTCCAGCTAGAGTGGCGACGAATAATAATTTGGTACTCTATTGAGCAAGGACTGCTCAATTAATATCCGGGCCTGACACTGCAAGGTTCTCCCTTTTCTTCATCAACCTGCTCTTCCCATTTGATGTTGGCCGTGTTTGGCCTGGAAATAAAGCATTGGAAAACCTTTATTCACTGTCTGGACCTTCGCTCACTACTTTGTTCTCCAACTGCGCCCATACACAAATCAGTGGCTCCTGCGGGGGTAGCGCTACACTTAAATAATGCATCTCGCTCTCTCTGGACCTGCATCTTCTCCTCTGCGGAGCTGCTGACACAGCCAGCCGTTGCGACTAGGCCAGAGGCCTAGGCCTAACTCCACCGCGAGACCAGCCATCCAGAAGGAAGCAAGACTCCAGTATCAAGTCTGTGTTCAGGAGATCGAAGAGGCAGCCCAGCTGACAACTGAAACAGTGGAGCACCCTCATCCGGGATCCTAGCGCTGTGGAGCAGAGACTCACCAACGTGCCTTCTGAGAGGAACTCAGGCGGATCGGCCTGTCGGGTGAGAGAGCACATGCTCAACTTTTAACACCTCAGGGCCACCTCACAGACTGGAGACACATGTTTGGCCTCCAGCTGAAACTTAGAGGCCCCGTTAACTGTTTAGTGCCTTATAGGAGTGACTGGCGCTGATGAGCGACCAATTCACCAACGTTGCTGTTCCAGATACTTTGTTGTACAATTTCCTTCACTGATTGCCACTTGTGGATTACAAATTCTACCGTGCACCAACCGGCCGTAACGTGGACATTAACTGTCTGTAGGATTGCCCGCTAGAGGGCGCTCGTGAGCATAGACGTGCCTACTTTAGTTTAAGTGAATGGTACCAATCTTTAGTTTAGGTCTTTTCATTAACGTTAATTGCTGATTCCTGCAAGGGCCCTTGCTGAATCATAGTGGGTCATTACCTGACAGTTGTTAGTGTGTGATTTAAATCTAAGATTGTTCCTTAAGTTCACGTGAAGTAAACTTATTCTTTCTGATTTAAATATATCAACTGTGTGAAGTGTATTTTCTCGTCTGGAGGGACAATCCATAAAAGCAGGTAATACTATTGTCATATCATCACTGTATGTTGTATGCCTGCTATTGTGACCCCAGCCAAGCAGAGGTCACAATACCTTACCCACCAGATTTCTGATGTGTCAAGGGAGGGTTCGAGTCAGTTAAATAGGGGTGAGCCAAGTCAAAGAGAGTAGATCCCACAACAATCAGCGGCTCCTCAGGGGGTAGCGCTACACACCCATTAGATTTTAGATGACCAAAATTAGTTTTAGTCGGCTAAAATGCTCTGGAGATTAAGTCCACTAAATACGACTTAAGCCCCATACACACTATGGGGCAAATCCACGTACATCGGCGCATTGTTGCGTCCGGCGTAGCGTATCTCTGATACACTACGCTGCCATAACTTACAGCGTAATTTCTTTATCCTGAAAGAATTTGCGCCATAAGTTACGGCGGTGTAGTGTAACTTTGGCGGCGTAAGGGCGCGCAATTCAAATGGATGTGATGGGGGCGTGTTTTATGCAAATACGTCTTGGCCCGACGTAAATGACGTTTTTTTGAACGGCGCATGCGCCGTCCGTGGGGGTTTCCCAGTGCGCATGCTCGAAATTAACAAGCCGTGACGTTACGACGTGAACGTCATTCTATGCAAAGCCCTATTCGCGAACGACTTACGCAAACGACGCAAAAAATTCAAAATTCGACACGGGAACGATGGCCATACTTAACATAGGATACGCCTCATATAGCAGGGGTAACTATACGACGAAAAAAGCCTTACGGAAACGACGTAAAAAAATGCGCCGGCCGGACGTACGTTTGTGGATCGCCGTATCTAGCTAATTTGCATACTCAACGCGGAAATCGACGGAAACGCCACCTAGCGGCCAGTGTAAATATGCACCTTAGATCCGACGGCGTACTAAGACGTACGCCAGTCGGATCTAGCCCAGCTTCAGGCGTATCTGGTTTTGTGGATACAAAACAAAGATACGCCGGAGCAAACTAGAAGTTACGCGGCGTATCAATAGATACGCCAGCGTAACTTCTTTGTGGATCTGCCCCTATCAGTTTTCCTGCAGGTTTTTCTCTTCAGGTTTACCAAAACCATGTAGTGCAAGGGTCTGCCTGATTACATACGAATTGAAACTCTTGAGGTTTGAACTCATATTATATCGTTTTGGTAAACTTGAAGAGGAAAACCTGCAGGAAAACTGATAGTGTGTATAGGGCATAAAGGGGGTTATAAAGGTTCGTCTTTATTTTCTAAATAGGTTCCTTTAAGCTAGTGCATTGTTGGTTCACCTTTTCCTTCCATTTCCCTTCTAAAAAACTTTTTTCTTTGTTTGAATTTCTCACTTCCTGTTTCTCCTCAGTAAGCTTTCCACCATCATCCGAGCGGTGGAAAGTCATTTAGAACAGCTTACTGAACACCATACTGAGGAGGAACAGGAAGTGAGGAATTCAGACAAAGAAAACAAAGAAAAAAAAACATTTAGAAGGGAAATGGAAGGAAAAGGTAAGTGAACCAACAATGTACTAGCTTAAAGGAACCTATTTATAAAATAAAAAAAACTTTACAACCCCTTTAAAACTAAAACAATTGTAGAAGACTAAAATGGGACTAAAACTAAAACTAAAATACCTCTTTAGCCCTAAAACTAAGACTAAAACTAAATTCGAAATTTGCTGCCAAAATGAACATTGTTGTTAGGTTGAAGCAAAAACATTCCTTTATACAGATATGATGACGGTATATCATGAGCTATCATCTATGATACTGTACTTACTTACATGAATTGGGTATATTCTGTGTGCAATGCGAAAAGCTGTTTGATTCCTTAAGGTTCTGTCTGTAAACTGAATAAGAGACAAGAGAAATAACAATGTAGCACACATACTGTATACTGGAATATTTCTTTGGCATTAAAAATAAACTCAGGATTGAATTGTTAAGTGATACTCAAGCCCTGTACACACGGTTCAGGAAAAAACGTAATTTTTCCTGACGAGATTCTTGGCAAGAATCTCTTGCCGCCCGAGAGTGTACAGACACTCCTTTCAAAAGAACCACGGTTATCTTGAAAGGCAAGAACACATGCGCCCGTCACATGCTCAAAGTTATTTCGAGCATGTGCGGGTTTCCACAGCGACAGGTAAGTATACACACTCTTGGGTTTCTCGGGAGGAAAACACTGCAGAGAATCACGACGAGAAAATAGAGAGCAGGTTCTCTATTTTTCTGGTCGAGATTTTAGGCAGTTTTCTTGACGAGTTTTCTTGACGAGAAACCTGAAAGCCTCGTACACACGCACGGTATACTCTGCAAAAAAGCTCTGCCAGCAGTTTTCTTGTTGGTTCTTGCCGAGTAAACCGAGCGTGTGTACAAGGCTTAAAGCGGTAGTTCCCCCTCCAAAAATGTTTTACCCTTAGTCTGATGCTCATTTTGTCTAGGGGAATCGGCTAGTTGTTTTAAAATCGACGCTGTACTTAACGTTGTAGAGAGCCATCTTCTCCTCCGCTTCCGGGTTTGTGCTGCGGGACTGGGCGTTCCTTCTTGATTGACAGTCTTCCGACAGGCTTCCGACGGTCGCATCCATCGCGTCACGATTTTCCGAAAGAAGCCGAACGTCGGTGCGCAGGCGCCGTACAGAGCCTCGCCGACGTTCGGCTTCTTTCGGCTACTCGTGACGCGATGGATGCGACCGTCGGAAGCCCGTCGGAAGACTGTCAATCAAGAAGGAATGCGCACTCCCGAAGACCTATACCCGGAAGCGGCGGAGAAGATCGCTCTCTACAACGGTAAGTACTGCGTCAATTTTAAAACAACTAGCCGATTCCCCTAGACAAAATGAGCATCCATCTAAGGGTAAAAAATGTTTGGAGGGGGAACTACCGCTTTAAGACTGAAAAACTGACTCCAAGTATAAATATCGCTAAAAGCCGAGGTTCGCATTGGGCCGATTTGGCATGCGATTTGACATTTCTTTGACATTTAATTTTAAAAACTTTTTTTTGCATTGATACATGTCCCCTGGGACAGGACCCGGGTCCCCAAACACTTTTTATGACAATAACTTGCATGTAAGCCTTTAAAATTGGCACTTTTGATTTCTCACGTTCGTGTCCCATAGACTTTAATGGTGTTCCCATAATTTTTTGGTCTGTTTGCATGTTCTATGTTCTGGTGCAAACCCAACCGGAGGGGCGGGGGGGGAACGCTTGGCTCATCCCTATTGTCCAGTAGCGCTGCTGAATATCACCCATTCAAGGGAACACATCACCAACTCTGAGCAACTGCGTGCAATGAATGTTAATGAAAATTAGAGATTACAAACGACACAAGCCAAAATATTGGAAACAGAAATGTATTTTATCACAATAATCTACTCACTGGAAAAAGCAAGAGCACAAGAAAGGATGAGGATAATAAGGATGAGGATTATGGTGATGTTGCTACACTTGAAACGTCTCGCTGTGTTTTCTGTAACATCTAAAAGAAAAAAGGGACCCGCAGGAATACATTTATAGTACTGTATATCTTTTAAAGTCAAAATAACTGAAGCATAAAAGATCCTGGATAAGCCCGATTTGTTCTTATTTTATGTCTGAGGTTTACAACCACTTTAAAGGTAAAGTTTAAGCATGACAGCCAGGAAACTAGTATTTTCAAAAGGTAATTTCATCATGGCAGCCTCCATTTAACCACCTCCACACCGTGCCTATTCTGGCACTCCTCTACTTCATGTAAAAATCATAATTTTTTGCTAGAAAATTACTCAGAACCCCTAAACAGTATATATGTTTTTTTAGCAGACACCCTAGAGAATAAAATGGCGGTCATTGAAATTTTTTATCTTGAACGGTATTTGCATAATCATTTTTCAAACACCTTTTTTGGGGAAAAAAAATATTTCATGAATTAAAAAAAAAAACAGAAAAAACAGTAAAGTTAGCCTAATTTTATTGTATAATGTGAAAGTTGATGTTATGCCGAGTAAATAGATACCCAACTTGTCACGCTTTAAAATTGCGCACACTCATGGAATGGCGTCAAACTTAGATACTTAAAAATCTCCATAGGCGACGCTTTAACATTTTCTACAGGTTACCAGTTTAGAGTTACAGAGGAGATCTAGAGCTAGAATTGTTGCTGGCATTCTAAAGCACACGGCGATACCTCACATATGTGGTTTGAATGACGTTTACATCTGTGGGCGGGACTTGTGTGTGTGTTTGCTTCTGAGCGCGAGCTACCGAGGACAGGGGCGTTTAAAAAGAAAAATGTTTTTACTTTTTTTTTTTTTTTTTTACACTTTCTTCAATTTAATTTTTTTAGCACTTTTATTCCTATTACAGTAAATGTAAACATTCCTTGTAATAGGAATCTATAGTGACAGGTCCTTTTTATGGAGAGATGCAGGGGTCAATAAGACCCCACATCTCTCCTCCAGACTGGAAAGCATGAGATCGGAAAAAAACTATTCACCGATCTCATGCTGACAGCAGTTTGTTTACAACCGCGGCCCATGCATAACGTCATAACGTCGCACCTGGGCCTCCAACGGTCATACAGATGACTGGTGACCATCTGGTCCCCGTAAATCGTTATGGTCTTCATCTGGCGGCAGACGATTCTTTCTCCGGGTCCACGATGGCACGGGAGAGCCCGGAGAAGCACTGGATGGAGGCCGGAGGGGGGGGGGGGAACGTCCCCTCCCGTCACCTGATATCCCCCTAAAACCCAAGGACGTCATATGACGGCGTGCAATAGGGAAGTGTTTAAATTGATCTTTTATGTAATTAAACCTTTTATTCTTCTGTAGAATCCTATCATTGCAAAGGTGCAGGAGTCTCCCACATTTCTGCTGAGGCTCCTGGACATCCGCAAGCCCCTTCTGATATCCCGGCTGCAGGGCTTATCCTAGATGGTTCCCTGGTTCACAGCAGGGAATGATCTGTGAGGCTAGAGGGACAGCTGTGAACACTGACAGTCGATTTTCCTTCTCTACCTCCGACAGTTGCTTCCCATTCTCTCCCTCCCTCGGCTATTGGCTAAAAAGCTATACATGGAGATCAGAGTTCACAGCTGTCCCTCCCACAGCACGATCACCCCCAGCTGCTCCCTGTGTGCTCCTCCTCCGAGGGAAGGGAATAACACTAGGGGCGATAAAGGGGTTAACTGTGTTCCCTCATTGTGTTCTCACTAAAGGGGGGATGGGAATTACTAGGGGAAAAGACAGATCGCTCTTCATACTTTGTATGAGCATACGATCAGTCATTTCTCCACCTGAAAGAACCGGGATCTGTGTATTTACACACACAGGTTCTTGCTGTGTCATGAGCAATCACGGGTGCCCGGCAGTCATCGTGCCCGCTGGGCACTTGCATTGGCTCCAGAGGCGAGCAGCGGGCGCGCCCCTAGTGGCCACAGGGCGACGCAATGTAACATAACATTGTTTCGCCCAGCCGTGCCATGCTGCTGCAGTTAAACTGCGGCGACTGGTCGACAAGTGTTAACCTATTTTTATAAGTCTATGCCAGCCCCTCTATCAGAGCCTGGCATAGCACACTATGTAAGCCATTTAAAAAAAAGAACGTTGTAAATACCGATATTGAGCTGTCTTCAGGCCGGTCACGTGACCTGCGGCCGCTTTACCGTTTTGATGGATGGTTTCTGCAGGAGGGACTACAGTCTCCCTCTGCTCCTCCCGCAGAAACCAGCCATTGAAGCTGTGTGCTATGCCAGGCTCTAATAGAGGGGCTGGCAGTGAAATTTTAGTTTTTCTTTTCAATAAAAGCGGCGGGGGTTGGAGACGGACACAGAGAAGGCACTGACAGGCAGAAAGGAGGGGGAGAGCAGAGGGGACAGCAACGCAGGATGCAGGGACGCACTCTGACCACAGTGGTCAGTGCTGAGTAGCCCCGATTTTGGTGGTCAGTGCAGAGAGGGGGATGCAGGAAGTGGCAGGTTCAGGGAGGTTTTTTCCAGTTTAGAGGGGGGCAGAATACACAGCACAAGCACTATGCTGTTTAATCTGCTTTAAGGGACCAGAATCTGTATTTTTTTTTTTTTTTGGTTTAACAAACACTTTAAGTTTTCTATCTTGATGCTTTGATGTCTCCCTTGGTCTACCAGTATGCTTCCCTTTAACAACCTTTCCATTTGATTTGTACTAACGAAAACCATCATTAACACCTAAACAGACAAAAAACATGGTTACAGCGGGGTAAAGAGAAGCATTCTGGACTGTGGATGACTGGATGGAAGTGATATTCAGTGATGGGTCACCAATCTGCATTGGGCAGGGTGATGATGCGGAAACTTTTGTTTGGTGCCGTTCCAATGAAATGTATGAAGACAACTGCCTGAAGCAAACAAGACTGTCCGGCGGCACCTCCCCCCAATGTCTGCCGGTCGGTCCGGCACTTACCCCATCTAAGTGGGTGGCGGGCATTGGGCAGCAGCTCCGTGTCCTCACCTCCATCTAGGCAGCTTCCAGCATGCAGTGTCCTCTCCTCTTCAATAGGATTGACTGTCCTGTGAGCCAATCGGTTGACCGGTCTCAAAACCTGCTTCCTGATTGGCCGGTAGGAGGATCAGTGTTACAACAGCAAATATTAATTTGTTATTGTAACACACTTGGGTGGACTCCGTTCGCATTCCCCGCGCCCCTGAGCCCACCCTATTTTAAAGCCTCTGGCTCTATTCAGGTGCTTCAAAACAACACCCCCGCCATTGTATCTCATGCATTCAGCATCCTGCAAGGGGCCGGATGCATGGATGAGGGGGAGGGGTGGTGAAGGACAGAGTGAGCGGTGCCTGTGCGCCCTTAATGCACGGGCTGTCCCTGCAAGTTTATATCAAGATTTTGGACCATTTTCTTATTGAAAAGATGTTTGGTGATGATGACATAATTTTTCAGGATGTAATCTGATGCAGATGTTTGTTTTTGAACTGCAAAGTGCATGGTGATTCCATAATATTTTCCTCAGAAAATAGTGATTCTATATTTTTTTTTTTTCTCTGCTTGATCTTCAAAAACAGTTGCAACTGACTACAGTTTTTTTTTTTTTTTAACTGTTTAAAAAGGTTGGAATGTTAACTGAAAATAGTTTTGAGGCATGTCTATGAATAGTTTTTTTTGTACACAATTAAACAATTGGTTCAACATTTTCCAAGAGTGGACTTTTTGCCAGGGGCTGTTACAATCTGAACGTGGATCAGTCTTAAGAGATCAAAGCAAATGTAAATGCAGACTTTTTTTATTGCCTTAAAGATTTATCATTTTGGTAATATTTGTTACCTCAAATATAAAATCACAAAAATTGAAAATATCGCCCTCTACTGGCCGATGTCCATTTTCAGGTTTTAAAAGAAATACCCAGTGAACCTTTAATCACAAGCTGATGGTAGTAGTACTTATCTATATGCAACTCATTGCATTTGGGTTTGGCTAGCTTTATTGAAAATGAACATTCATCTACACAAGTCTAAGGATTAAAAGAAAGGACAAATAATCAAACATGTACCGACCGGGTTTTGGATCCTCCACTGATAACTTAATGTGGGAAGTCTTTATATCAGCGTAGACAATTGTGGTTGGATCTGTTATAAACACAAGACAAGTCTGATATTACAACAATCTTATGTCTTTCATAAAACAACTTCTGATTGGTGGAATTTATTTTATTCAAAAAAATCCACTTTTTTAGAACTAACTGTGAACCTTGGAATGAACATGGGAACTGTGGCCTGGATTCACGAAGCACTTGCGCCAACGTATCTCGAGATACGCCGCGTAAGTGCAAATATGCGCCATCGTATCTGTGCGCCGTGCCCACAAAACTAAGATACGCCTGAAAATAGGCTTCATCCGACCGACGTAACTTGCCTACGCCGGCGTAGAGTGGGCGCATATTTACGCTGGACGTATTTGGCGCCCCCCGTTGATTTTCTATTCACATATGCAAATGAGGGAGATACGCCGATTCACGAACGTCCGTCCGTCCGACGCAGTGCGTGTAAAATCATACGTCCGGCGTAAAGTTATGCCCCATAAAGGAGGTGTAACTCAGCAGCATCCATGCAAAGGGCTGCACCAGGGAACACAAGCCAACGTATTTTACGACGTTTACGTAGGACGTGAATATGACTAGGCGTAGGTTACGTTCACGCCGTAGGCAGTGATCCGACATATCTTAGGCAGTTGTTCCGACGTGATTGTGAGCATGCGCACTGAGATGCGTCCACAGGACGGCGCATGCGCAGTTGGCGATACGTATCTGTCTGGCACTCGGCCCATCATTTGCATGGGATCACGCCTACTTACGCCTCTAGTTTCTATAGAAGTGTAGAGGCTCCCACTGACCAGCTGGATAAGTGCAGCAGTAGGTCATCCTGGCGGGTGACAAGGGCTCACCTGAGGCGAGGAGCCTAAGCACTAACCAGTGTTTCCAAAAACAAAGAAGAAATTCCGCGCTGGAAAAATAACAATAATAACCCTAAAAAAATGCAAGCCAGCACTGGAGGATAAATTCAAATAGAAATCCCACAATACTGTTATTGACTAACCAGTGTTTACCAGAGCTCCTGGTGGTAGAGAAGGGTTTTGCTGCATGTTAGTATGAGGTTGTGGTCCTCAGGATCACCCCACCAGGAGGTAAGGTAGCTGGGGTCCCATAGCAGGTAGGGATCAAGCAGAAGCGTAGTCAGTAAACAAGCCAAAGGTCGGTATTGAGTGGTCACAGGTTGGGATCAAGCAGAAGTGTAGTCAAGGAACAAGCCAAAGGTCAGTAGTTAGTGATAGTAAAGATACAGACAGCAGCAGGAGTGACAAGAGTGAGATATTAGCTGGAGAGAGCACAATAATCTGGAAAACAGGGAGTGCAGAGACAAGGCTTAAAACAGGAAGTTAATGGAAGGAGCAAAGACAAGAAGCCCAAACAATCAGACAGGAAGCTGTCCAGCATCCCAGGTGGGTCAGCAAGAAAAAACATCTCCAGACATGGCAGAAATTTCAGATTCAGACCCGGGTCCTGATGCCAGCCAATCAATGGTTCAGAACAAACTCCTGCCTTTTCATTGTTGCCACATGTATTCAGGTACCAGTGGTTGAACTGAAGCTGATGAGTACAGACTGTCTAATCTTTACAAAGTAGGGTGGGGCTATGAAATATCTTAGGTTAGCAAGGAGTTTTAGATCCCATTAAGGTGTATGTAAATGCAATTTTTTAATTTAGGATAGAGTAGGAAAGAGTAAGACTGTTATAAAGAAGACTCCTCTCTGGAGGGGTTTCCCCTCTCTGTATGTCCTCATGACCCTTAGACAGAAAATTCGTGAAACATCTGTTCTTATGAGCTTTTGTAAACTACAGATTCCATTGCCCATAGATATTGGAGGGGAATATATCTGTAGTACAAGTCAGGGGAGCAGCCTGAGTGTCAGCTATGGCTCCTTCCATAGACACAGTGGAGTGATCGTAGCCACCTTAAAACAGGAAGTGGGTTATTTGCAGTATTACCAGGTGAAAATAAAGGAAGAAAATGTTATTGCTGTCTGTGTCCTGGAGACAAGTGTCCCCAGTAGAAGATGCACACGCACAGTAGTCGCCAAAGGATCAACACTGCAGTGTACCACAAGGCACATGGTGCAAGTCTCATTTTTCTGCTGCCATGCATTTGCAGCTCAATCTACATCAATAGGCGTTCCTTAACGCAATGTACGTTAATGCACACAATATAACATGTATTGTAGAATGGTATACTGGGGTTGGGTGAAATCCCTTATGTCTAACACTAGCTGTATGTAAATATACGTTTTTAGACAATTATAACCACTATTAACCAGCTTTTGAAATGGGAAAAAAAAATTGGTCACCCACCACAAACAGTTTTTATCAAAATGAGAAGGCTTTCATCTTTTTGGTGGTTGTTACAATTGAAAGCCAATTATATTCTTAAAAACTGGTCCTTTTATGTCCACCAATGGATTGTAAACTAGTATAGCAAGAGTTCGTAATTTATACACTTTTACCATTGTACAGCACTGCACACATATCCCTGCTTTATAAATAAACGCTATAATCTACATCTATAACGTATGGGAAAGAAAATCAATTGATGTGATTTACCCTCCAAGTAAGGTTTTGTCTGTTGTGGTTTCCCACGTCTTTTCTTGTGGTTTAATTTAGCATACTCCACGTCCTCCATATCACCTGTGTAAGTATGAGTTATGCTTTGTAAATTATAATTTGACAGGTTTATGTAGCAACACTTATACGTATACTGGGCTAAATGAAAGTCGTTTTCTGAAAAACAAAAAGAGAAAAATAAAATGTTCATTAACTAATATTCCAGGAAAGTACAATTAGAGGCCCATTATAGTGAAAAATAAAATAAAAAATACATTCAAATTTCAAATCTAAAATTAAAATCATAAAATTCAAAAAAAGTTATAATTGGTCTGATTTGTTATACACAGATTTATGTAACAGCAGTTTCATATGTACTGTATAGTTACTGGGCTAAATAAAAGTTGTTTTCTGGAACATAAAGGAGAAAAATAAATATGTTCATTAACAAATATCCCCGGAAAGTAAAGTTAAAGGCCCATTGTAGTGAAAAATCAAGTATATAAAAAAAAAACAGCAACATTTATGAAGTATGAGATAAATTAAATAAAGATGATTAATTTATATACTGAATATTATTATCAGTATTCAGTATACAAATTATTTTGCTTTTGTTGCCATGTTTTTATTTTAAAAGGTCAGTTTAAAAAAAAAAGAAGAACAAAATGGTTGTAACTTCTTATAAAAATGAGTGTAACTGCTTAAAAAGTGTTAGTTGGAGTTAGGATTTAATTTGTTTGTCAACTAAAAAAACATGTAATGCATCCATTTTTTCCTAGCTACAGTTGCAGCTTCCTGTAATGGTGTGGCAACGATTATACACTTTTCCTGAATTCAGAGCAAAGTTGCCACTTTCATGTAGGGTAGGTTGTGCCAACTTACACTACAGTGGGAAGAAATTTATCAGGGTGTGTGGCTATAAGCCACAACAAAACATATATACAGGGGACTTAGAAAAAAAACTGCCTTGTTAATGCTACTGACCAACTGTTTCCACATTTTGTCATGTTACAACCAAAAACTTAAATGGATTTTATGAGATGGACCAACAAAAAGTAGCACATAATTGTGAAGTGGAGAAAAAACATTTGTCATTGGGACAGAAAGTGAGGTGAAATCTTCTGAACAGGTGCACAGACAGCAAATCAAATGTTACAGGGGTGATAACCCTTCCCTATGTTTTTCAAAAAGCTTAAAAATAGATTTTTTGGCTGGAGCTACACTTTAAAAATTTACCAGTTCAAAATTACAAACAGATTCTACTTAACAACAAACCTACCTTCCTTTTAAATCAAATTAAATGACATTGTCTCTCTCTCTGTCTGTCTTTAACCACCGCCGCAACACACTACACAAGGCCGCCATGCAGGCGGCCTTATATAGTGTGGGGCGTGTACTAAACCCCCTGAGACATAATTGGCCAAAGCCATCCTGGCTTTGGCCAATTACAGCTCTCTGTACAGACGGCACTGTGATTGACTAAGCCTGTGGGTCATAGTGCATGCTTGGCCAATCATCAGCCAGCAATGCACTGCAATGCCGCAGTGAATTATGGGCCATGACGCGCCACTCGAATTTGGCGTGAATGGCCCATGAAGTTCGTAATTTGACGAACAGTCAAACGACCGATGTTCGAGTCAAACTTACGTTCGACTCGAACTCGAAGCTCATCCCTAGTGCTGATAATTAAAGTCCCAACGATGGAATACAATTTCATTTTGGACTCGTACATTTCAGTGTGGGCACTTCAGTGTCCTAGATGCAAATACAGCTGTCACTACACAAGGAGATTGTGGTTATCCCTAAGTGTTTGGAAGCTGCCTACCAAACATCCAGATACCACTTGGGGACAATATACACCTATTATATATAAGTATTGGAATAATACAATGTTACAGATCATCACCTCAAAGTTCCAGCACCATTAAAAGAGAAGTATGGGAGTTGTAGTCCCGGCTGGCCCCAGTCCACCTAGTACGAGCTACTAGGTCGATTGGGGCCAGCCGGGTCTACAACTCCTATGAATACCACGTGCTGGACTTATTTCAGCCAATCACAGGGCACACTTTTTTCTTGGCCGAAAGCACGTGTGATCTCCCATAATAAGAGATCATAGGAGTCGGTAAGCAGCAGTAATATTTGAGGTGGAAGTCCTCTTTCTACACATCCCTTTTCCTTTGGTGCACTGATATTTATTGTCACATTGAATGTTACTTCAATGGATGGACTTTATCACCTGTTATAATTTATTCACATTTTGTTTTTAAGCGCAGCTTATTTTGGAATAGGTTAATTAGTGTAACTGGTCCCCAAAAAGTGTCAAAAGTTTCAGTTAGGTGTTCGATTTGCACGGATATTGCAGTCCCGCTATAAGTCGCTGCTCGCCGCTATTACTAGTAAAAAAATAAAAAAATAAAGCAAGCCAATCAATATACACACATTGGACTTGGGGGGGATAGATTAGGAGGGGGGTGGGAATGGGGTAGGAAAGAAATGGGTAAATATGGTAAAGTATATTTCCACCGAGGCGGAAAATGCATCTTGTTTCTTTTTATTATGTATTTGTAAACGAAAATTCAATAAAATATAAAGAAAAAAAAAACAACTACAATTAATATACTAAAAATATTAAAAATAGTTAAAATGTTTAAAAATCACTGAAAAAAAAAAACAGTTCAAGTTGAATTCTATATTTAAACCCAGAGGTGTGAAAGTATCTAAAATAAAGATCTATTTGGATTCCAAAAAAAAAAAAATTAGGTAGGGATGAGCTTTGAGTTCGACTCGAACATCGGCTGTTTGATCGTTCGACGAAGATCGAACATTATGGGCCTTTCGCGCCAAATTCGAGCGGCGCGGCACGGCCCATAATTCACTGCATCATCGCAGTGCATTGCTGGCTGATGATTGGCCAAGCATGCACTATGACCTGCTTTGGCCAATCACAGTGCTGTCAGTACAGAGAGACATAATTGGCCAAAGGCAGGGTGCCTTTGGCCAATTATGGCTCAGGGGATTAAGTACACGCCTCACACTATAAAAGGCCGCCTGCACGTCAGCGTCGTGTAGTGTGTTCCGGGAGGGAGAGAGAGTCATTTAATGTCATTTAGATAGATTGAACAGGCAGTTGATTTAGTTAGCTCCAGTATATTTAATACACATATATATATATATATATATATATATATATATATATATATATATATATATATATACATTCCAGGCTATATATATATATATATATATATATATATATATATATATATATATATACACACTGTATACAGTTTAGCTAGATCTCACTGCAGAGCGTTCTTGGTGTACTGTTCCTAATATACTACAGGCAGTTGATTCAGTTAGCTGCAGTATATTCAGTATACTGTATCCTGTGCAGCTAGATCTCACTGCAGACCTTTCCTGTTCTGTTCCTAATATACTACAGGCAAGCAGTTGATTCAGTTAGCTGAAGTATATTCAGTATAATTCAGCGATTCCGTCTCTCTACCGGCATTTGGAAGGCAATGTCTTGGCCTCGCTGGACAGGACTGTCAGCGATAAGGTGCATATTACCGCTGACTCATGGTCCAGCAGGCATGGACAGGAACGTTACCTATCTTTCACAGCGCACTGGGTGAATCTGCTGGCAGCTGGGAAGGATGCAGGACAGGGTGCAGTAGTGTTGGAGGTTCCGCCACCACGCCTCCAAAATGCTAATAGTGGTGATTCTGACACACCTCTCTCCTCCACCCCCTTCTCTTCTTCTTCCTTCATGGCCTCTTCCTCTATAGATTTGTCCTTGGAACCAGCGGTGCTCTGTAGGCATTCAAGGGGCTACGCAAGCACTCAGGCAAAAAGATGCCAATGCGGTACTTGAGCTGGTGTGCTTGGGGGACAGGAGCCACACTGGGGCAGAGGTTCTGTCAGCTCTGTATGGGCAGGCTCAGAGGTGGTTGACGCCATGCCAGCTTCAGCCAGGAATGGTGGTTTTCGACAATGGCACCAACCTCCTCTCCGCCCTCCGACAGGGGCACTTGACCCATGTGCCCTGTTTGGCTCACTTCCTTAATTTGGTGGTGCAGCAGTCATTGTGCAGGTACCCGGGCTTACAGGATCTCCTGAGGCAGGCCAGAAAAGCCTGTGTGCATTTCCGCCTGTCATATAATGCCAGTGCTCGGCTGGCTGACCCCCAAAAGGAATACAACCTGCCCAAGAACCGCCTAATCTGTGACATGCCCACCAGGTGGAACTCAACGTTGGCCATGCTGCAGCGGCTGCACATGCAGCAGAGGGCCATCAATGAGTACCTGTGCGACCTTCACACCAGGACAGGGTCATGGGAGCTTGGCTTTTTTTCACCCCGCCAGTGGCTCATGATCAAGGATGCATGCACTATCCTGTGACCATTTGAGGAGGCCACGAGGATGGTGAGCAGTGACAGTGCATGCATCAGTAATACTGTCCCTCTTGTCTTCCTGTTGGAGCACACGCTGCGTGGAATAATGGACAGGGCACTTAAGGCAGAACAGAGGGAGGAAGAGGAGAACTTCCTTACCTCTCAAGGCCCCCTTTATCCAGACTGTATTCCTGCGGGCCCGCTGGTCACACAGGCAGAGGAGGAGGAGGATTGTGTCAGCATGGATGTGGAGCCTAGCACTCAGCATCAGCAGCAGTCTTCAAGCGATCATTTACAGTCCCCAAAAAACCCATGGACTTGTACGTGGCTGGGAGGAGGTGGCTGCAGGTCATGTCACCCTTAGTGACCCAGAGGACTCCGGATCGAATGCCTCAGCAAACCTACGCTGCATGTCCTCCCTGATCCTGCAAAGCCTGCAAAAGGACCCTCGAATTTGTGTGATCAAAGAGAGGAATAACTGCTGGCTGGCAACCCTTCTTGATCCAGGTTTTAAGAAGAAGGTTGCAGAACTTATCCAGCCTTCGCAGAGGGAGCAGAGGCTGAAACATCTTCGGGAGGACTTGCAGAAAGATTTGTGCAATGCGTTTCCAGAGTCTGGGAGGTTACAATTTCCTGGTCCTCCTGGACACGTATTGCTGAGGCTTCGGTCAGTCACAGAAGGAGCGGCTTTAGAAGATGGCCGTCTGACCGATGCATTCAGACATTTTTTAGTTGGCAGCCCCAAGGTCTGATCGGTTCCAGCAACCATCGCCAGCGTCTAATTTACATGGTGCAGGAATACCTAGAGGCAAGATCAGACTTGGAGACCTTTCCAACCGAAAATCCACTGGGTTACTGGGTCTTGAGGATGGATCACTGGCCAGAGCATGCACAGTATGCAATTGAACTACTGGCCTGTCCTGCATCCAGCGTTCTTTCAGAATGCACATTCAGTGATTCTGGAGGCTTTGTACTCGATCACAGAGTGCGCCTGTCCACCGACTCGATTGATCGTCTCACCTTCATAAAAATGAATCAGTCTTGGATCACCGGCTACCAAGCACCTGATGCTGATGTAACTGATAATTTTTCTCATGAATGAGATCCCTTCAAGACTGCCTATGCTGATTGCTGAGTGACTATCCTGTTATGCTGAGTGACTATCCTATTCCTCCTCAATGTTCATGTTGATAGTTTCTAAGAAAATTTTTGGTTCTGGGCACCAGCACCGGTGCCTAAAGCCCATTTTTTCTGCCCCTGTTTAACAGGGGCAAGTAATTACAATTTTTGCTGTAATATTTTGCAGCAGGGCTCGTCCCTACGCTCAACTAGAGTATCTGTGAGGGGTTACGGTGTTGTGGCACCACAACCACTGCCTAAGACCCAATTTTTCTGCGACTGCTTAACAGGGGCATGTAATTAAAAAATGTTATCTAATATTTCACAGCAGGGCCCGTTCCAGCGCCCACCAAGAGTTACTGTGAGGGCTTACAGTGTTGTGGCACCACCACCAAAGGCCCAATTTTTCTACCACTGTTCAACAGGGGAATGTAATTACAATTATTGATATAATATTTCACAGCAGGGCCCGTTCCAGCACCCGCCAAGAGTAACTGTGAGGGCTTACAGTGTTCTGGTACCACCAACACCTAAGGCCCAAATTTCTGCAGAGTATTTAGGCAGGCCGTATAGTATATACAGGCGGTCCCCTACTTTCAAACATCCGACTTACAAACGGAGGTAGACAACAGGAAGTGAGAGGAAATCTACCCCAAGAAGGGAAATTCTCTACTCCAATGCTGCGTACACACGATCGTTTTTCGGCATGTAAAAAACAACGTTTTTAAAAAATGTCATTTAAAACGATCATGTGTGGGCATGAATTTTTTGAGTTCTGAAAAACGACAACAAAAAAATTCGAACATGCTGCATTTTTTAACAACGTTTTAAGCAATGTAGTTTTTCGGGTTGTAAAAAATGATCGTGTGTGGGCTTAAACAACGTGAAAAACCTCCGCATGTTCAGAAGCAAGTTATGAGACGGGAGCGCTCGTTCTGGTAAAACTACCGTTCGTAATGGAGTAAGCACATTTATCACGCTGTAACAGACAGAAAAGCGTGAATCATCTTTTACTAACACAAAATCAGCTAAAGCAGCCCCAAGGGTGGCGTCATCCGCATCGATCTTCCCCTTTATAGTGCCGTTCTACGCGTTGTACGTCACTGCGCTTTGCTAGAGCATTTTTTTTTTAACGATCATGTGTGGGCAACGTCGTTTTAATGATGAAGTTGGAAAAAAAACTTAGTTTTTTCTAGAGGCTGAAAAACTTTGTTTTTTAAATGCCGAAAAACGATCGTATGTATGCGGCATAAGAGTTAATATGGGAAAAAGTTATCTCCATTGATGCTTTATCACCAATCCTTGTTTCCCTAATAACTCAAAATGTTCTAAATCCAATTGTCATTGGGACAGAAAGTGAGGTGACATTTTCTGGACAGGGGAACAGACAGCAAAACAATTGTTACAGGGGTGATGATAACCCTTCCCTATGTTATCCAAAAAGCTTAAAAATAGTTTTTTTTTTTTCGCTGGAGCTACACTTACAAAATGTACCTGTTCCAAATTACAAACAGATTCAACTAAGGCCTCGTACAGACGACCGAACATGTCTGCTGAAACTGGTCCGCGGACCAGTTTCAGCAGACATGTTCGGTCGTCTGTATTGCCGAGCGGACAGGTTTCCAGCGGACATTTGTCCACCCGACCATTTTCGAGCGGACAAATGTTTCTTAGCATGCTAAGAAACATGTCCGCTGGAAAGCTGTCCGTCGGATATGTTCGGTCGTCTGTACATGTCCGAGCGGCCGCCATCCCTCGCATGCGTCGAATCACTTCGAAACATGCGTGGAAGCATTGACCTTCCAGCGTCGCGCACGTCGCCGCGTCATCGTCGCGGCGACGGCACGGACACGTCACCGCGCTGTCTGTCCGCGCGGATTTCTGTCTGATGGTGTGTACAACCATCAGACAGAAATCTCCGGCCGGACATGTCTGCTGAAAACGGTCCGGCGGACCGATTTCAGCGAACAGTCCGGTCGTCTGTACGAGGCCTTAAGAACAAACCTACAGTCCCTGGGTTGTTTGCACCGCCTGTATAATGCTGTTCAGAGTATATAAGGCCTGGGGGCCCCACGCCTTTTCTTTTTTTAATTTGGGTGCAGGGTTCCCCTTGATATCCATACAAGACCCAGAGGACCTGGTAATGAGCTGGGGGGGGGGGGGGGGGTTACCCATGCCGTTTTTCTCAATAATTTTCATCTATATTGCCGGGACCAGACATTACATTAAAGCTGCAAGCAGTTTTAAATGACTAAATATAATTTTGTGCAGGGACAGTTCTAAACACGGGAAACACGTGTCACTTTACAGGCATACTATAGTCACCCCCCAGGTACGATATTTAAAGGATTAATTCACTTTTATTTTTTCACTTTAACCACTTAAGACCCGGACCTTTAGGCAGCTAAAGGACCTGGGCAGTTTTTGCGATTCGGCACTGCTTCGCTTTAACTGACAATTGCGCGGTCATGCGACGTGGCTCCCAAACAAAATTGGCGTCCTTTTTTTCACACAAATAGAGCTTTCTTTTGGGGGTATTTGATCGCCTGTATTTTTTGCGCTATAAACAAAAATAGAGCGACAATTTTGAAAAAAAATGCAATATTTTTAACTTTTTGCTATAATAAATATCCCCCAAAAATATATAAAAAAAAATGTTTCCTCAGTTTAGAGCGATACGTATTCTTCTACCTATTTTTGGTAAAAAAACGCAATAAGCGTTTATCGATTGGTTTGCGCAAAATTTATAGTGTTTACAAAATAGAGGATAGTTTTATTGCATTTTTATTATTTATTTTTTTTACTACTAATGGCGGTGATCAGCGATTTTTTTTCATGACTGCGACATTATGGTGGACACTTCGGACAATTATGACACATTTTTGGGACCATTGTCATTTTCACAGCAAAAAATGCATTACAAATGCATTGTTTACTGTGAAAATTACAATTGCAGTTTGGGAGATGACCACAAGGGGGCGCTGAAGGGGTTAAGTGTGACCTCCTTTGTGTTTCTAACTATAGGGGGGTGTGGCTGTAGATGTGACGTCATTGATTGTGTTTCCCTATAAAAGGGAGCACACGATCAATGACGGCGCCACAGTGAAGAACGGGGAAGCTGTGTTTACACACAACTTCCCCGTTCTTCAGCTCCGGGGACCGATCGTGGGACTCCAGCGGCGATCGGGTGCGCGGGTCCCACGGTCCCGGTCACGGAGCTTCGGACACGGCTGGGCACTTAAAGAGGACGTACGTGATTGTGCCCAGCCGTGCCATTCTGCCGACTTATATGTGCAGGAGGCGGTCCTTAAGTGGTTAAAGGGGTTGTAAAGGTTTGTTTTTTTATTTTCTAAATAGGTTCCTTAAGGCTGGGTTCATACTGGTCCGACAAACGCTCCGACATTGGGAGCTCATGTCGCATGACGTGTGAAAATCAATGTTTCCCTATGAGAGCCGTCTTAACTGGTCCGACACAAGTCGGTCCGACATTGAAAATGCTCTCTGTACTACTTTGGTCCGACTTTAATCCTCCTTCAGCCCATTGAATATCATTGAAGTCGGATCAAAGTAGGATCCTTGTCCTTACCATCCGACTTTTGACATCCGACATGGTGATTAGAGCAGCAGTAAAAGGAATTTATCTCACACTGGGACTGTTTTTTGATTGGTCAAAGAACAAGTCATGCTATCACAAAGTTGGATCAAAGTATTATCCTGTTCATTCAAGTTGGATGGATGTAGGACCAATGTAGGACCGTTGTGGGACTGATGTCGCAGAGCAAAGTAGGATGAAAGTCGTAGGACTGTCATGTAGTATCAGTGTGAACCCAGCCTTAAAGGATCACTAAGGCCGGGTACTCACGACCAAACATGTATGGTGAAAGCGGTCCGTCGGACCGTTTTCACCATACATGTCTGCCAGAGGGCTTCTGTACGATGGTTGTACACACCATCGTACAGAAGTCCGCGCGTAAACAATACGCGGGGCGTGTCCGCGGTGTCGCCGCGTCGATGACGCGGTGTCGCCGCGACAATGACGCGGCGACGTGGGCGGCCCGCCTTTAAAATGCTTCCACGCATGCGTCGAAGTCATTCGACGCATGCGAGGGACGGCGGGCGCCTGGACATGTACGGTAGGTCTGTACTGACGACCGTACATGTCCGAGCGGGCTGAATTCCAGCGGGCTGTTTTAAAACAAGTCCAGGAATATTTGTCCGCTGGGAAAAGGCCCGGCGGGCAAATGTTTGCTGGAATTCAGCCCGCTCGCGCCCACACACGAGCAAACATGTCTGCTGAAACTGGCCTGCGGGCCAGTTTCAGCAGACATGTTTGCTCGTGAGTATGGGGCCTTAAGGAAATTTTTTTTTAGCTAAATAGCTTCCTTTACCTTACTGCAGTACTGGTTTCATGTCCTCATTGTTCGTTTTTGCTTTGAAGTTGCTGTAATTCTGCTGTGATCTCCACACTTCCTGGTTGTCTGTTTCCTTATAACCATGGTACTGGGAGCTTTTCACTGTAGGTCTAAGCTGTCATTACTGTGTGTCTAAAACTTAACAGAACCAATCAGATTCATTTTAAAAACAAAACACTGCCCTGGATTTGTTTGTTTTTGTTCTGTGGGTCTCTTTACTTCACAGAAACATGAAACCAGTTTAAAACCGAAAGTGAAACTAGAGGCACATTATATAATTGAATTTAATCTATTTTTAATCATTTTTAAAAGGAATCAGTTAACTTGTATGTCTCTATACCCTGTAAACAGTCCTTTAGTGACCCTTAAGAAAGGGGGCACATTAGGAGCCCACTTGAGTGGGATTGTGGCCAGCACGGGGTTAATATGTAAATAAGTGCTGAAGTTAGCTTGTAATTGGTTAATGTTTGCCATGTTATTCCTATGTACTGTGCCTTTAAATTTGGGACCATCAGCCAGCCAATGGAATGTGTCGGAAGCTTCTGGGAGCCAGCAAAGGCTATAAAAGGTTTGGCTGGGCTGGGAATCTCCCTCTTTTCCCCTGGCAGCAGCAGCTGAAGAACTAGGACTTCTGGTTCCTGCTGCCCCCCCTTCTCTCGGTAAAGTATGGAGTCTCTTTTTAAGAAGCTTTTGGAGAAGGCAGGCAGTGAGGGGGGTGAAGAGTGGCTGAAGCGCTGCTTAATTATGGGGGACATTGTCCCTGAAGACCAGCCAGCTGAAATGGCTACAGGCTTTGGGTCTGTGTCTCCCTCAGAATAGCAAAGGGAGAGCGCGTCAGTGAGTGGGGTTTCCCCTGTCAGAGCGCGGAGGAGCCAGCCTCCGGAGCGTGCAGGGGAATCCCAGCAAGCTGAGGAGGCGGAGAGAAGGCGCGGCACGTGTGAGGAGGAAGATGGCGGGGGCGGTCCCGCAAACGTGCGCCGTTCGGTACGGCAGAAGAGGAACATGTCCCAGTCCCCTGCTAGGGGAAACGCCAGGAGAGGAAGAGCGGTGCAGCCCGCAGCAAGAGTGGGGAGGGGGCGTCCGCTCCCCCCACGTTCACCCAGGCAGCCACAGGTCTCCGTCTGGGGACAGGAGCAGCACATCTCACCTATCAGGCAGGAGCCTGCAGCAGGCATGCTGAGAGAGGAGCCTGGTCCAGCCGTCAACGCACAGCCTCCAGCAGTGGGTGAGTGTGCTCAGTTGCAGACTTTAAATGCTATTATGGATTCACTGTCTTCCCTGGTTAGAACACTGACCCCTGCTGGTGCTGTGTCTGCAAGTCCTGTGTCACATTTGAACAGTAATCCTATACATAGCACACACTCTGCTATTGCTCCAGTGATTCAAACCCCCAACGTGGTTATGGCCCCGGGGGCTTTGGCGGGGAGGTTAATTCCCCCGGGAGGGTTAGCGTGCCAGAGGCATGCATGAAAGAAGTTATGCCCTGCGAAATGTCTCCCCTGGGGTATCACCTAAGCACGTCAGTGAAGGAAAAAATTTGGAGGGGGGAATTTATGGACATTCTATCCCTGTTACCCTCACAGAAGGATTTTATGGCTAAATCAGAGAAAAACGACAAACATGAGGATGACAGACGCAGACCCATACCTAGGTCATTTAATAACTGGTTGCAAGCGTTTTGCGTTTTTGCAGGTGTCATGACGGACAAGTACCCAGAACGCAGTAGTGGTTTGTTCCAGCATGTGGATCACATTCTGGAGGCTTACAAGAGTTTTGGCGGACTCTGTTGGTTTTACTACGACGAGTCTTTTAGGCAGAAATTGGCGGTCCACCCCTCGTTGCGCTGGGGTATGAAAGACGTTGGCCTGTGGCTAAATCTGCTGGCTCTGCAGAGGTCTGCCATGCCAAAGCCAGTTGCGGTTTCCAATTCCGGCGCAGTTTTCAGGAAAGGGAGCTGTTTCGCGTTCAACGATAGCCAGTGCCGCTGGAATGCGGCTTGTAAATACAGACACGAATGTTCATACTGCGCAGGGGCTCATCCTGCGGCCAAGTGTTTTAAGAAGTCGGCGAATGCCGGGGCTAGCTCGAGCTCTAGGGATATTTTTCCAAAAAGCCTGCATGCCAGTGAGGCTGGAAAGTATGCGCCCATGGCTGGAAATTTATCCAGACCAGGTGACGGCGCAATTCCTCAGTAGAGGTTTTGAATTTGGTTTCCCCCTCCCTTCATTCTCGGGGGCGGGATGCAAAATAGTGGGTAATTTAAAATCAGTCAGTCAGTTTCCACAGATAGTGAGGGAAAAGGTTGGCAAAGAAATTGCAGAAGGGCGCATTGCTGGTCCCTTTGAGCACCCCCCGTTTGATAATTTCCGCATATCGCCCCTAGGGGTGGTGCCCAAGAGGGAGCAGAATGCTTATAGGATTATACAGCACCTATCATTCCCTAAAGGGGATTCGCTGAACGACGAGATTAATGAGGAGCTTTGCTCGGTCACGTATGCGACTTTTGAGGAGGCGATCGTTAAAGTGCGGCAGTGTGGTCCCGGTGCGTTGCTGGCAAAAGCCGATATTAAATCGGCTTTTAGACTGTTGCCCATAGCCCCTGAGGCATTTAATTCTTTAGGTTTTTATTTTGACGGGGCCTACTTTTTTGACAGGTGTCTGCCTATGGGGTGTTCAGTATCATGCTCGTACTTCGAGGCGTTTTCGTCTTTCCTGCATTGGGTGGTTGGTTTTCAGTCAGGTAGTGACAAGATAGTCCACTACCTGGATGATTTTTTGTTTTTAGGACCTCGGGATTCGTTGTGTTGTCAGGAGCTATTGCAGGCTTTCCAGGAAACGGCGGCGCAGTTTGGCGTTCCGCTGGCGGAGGAGAAGACATGTACCCCGGTGACATCGCTTGAGTTCTTAGGCATTTGCATAGACACGTGTAGGATGGAGTTTCGTTTGCCGGAGGCAAAATTGGTGAAATTAAATTCATTAATATCTTCCTTTCTGTCAAGAAAGAAAGTGCTGCTCAAGGAGATGCAGTCACTGTTGGGCGTCCTGGCGTTTGCTGGCAGGATTATGTCCGTTGGGCGGATTTTTTCGCGTCGTCTGTACTTGGCAATAGCGGGTTTAAAGTCGCCGTTTGCCCACGTTAGGCTGACTAGTTCGATTAAGGCGGATTTGTTGGTCTGGGCACGTTTCCTTGAGACGTATAACGGGAGATCATTTTTTCAGGAGGAGTTTGTGGCGGCGCCAGATTTCAGGTTATTCACGGATGCGGCGGGGTCCAAGGGCTTTGCTGCAATATGGAGAACGCACTGGTGCTGCGCAGCATGGCCAGAATCTTGGGTGGTTCAGGAGGTTACAAGAAACATCGTTCTGTTAGAGCTGTTCCCGATATTAGTGGCGTTAACTTTGTGGGGAGCTCAGTTCGCAAACAAAAGGATCCTGGTGGAAACAGACAATAAGGGGGTCCTCTTTGCCATAAATTGCCTTTCATCAAAGTCTTTGCTTGTGGTCAAGATCTTACGGCAGGTTGTGTTTCTTTGTTTACACTTTAATGTGTGGCTGAAAGCCAAGCACACGCCGGGAGTGCAAAATAATCTTGCCAATGCGTTATCTCGGTTTCAGATGGACCGTTTTCGCCAGCTGCTGCCGGATGCGGATGTGGAAGGGATTCGTTGCCCGGAATATCTGTGGGACCTAATCTGGACATAGTTTCAAGAGCAATACAGGGTTCGGTGGCACCCAAGACATGGTTGTGCTATGCTGCTTCTTGGAAGAGCTGGTTGTCCTTTGCAGAAGGGTTAGGAGTTAGTGATGGCCGCCCTTCCGAGGGGTCATTATTGGCGTTTGTGGCTTCCCTTATGGAGCAAAGTTTTTCTTTTAGCCATATCTCAAAAACCTTGGCGGGAATATCCTTTTTTTGCCGGCTGCGGGGTTTTCCGCCGTGCACGGCTTACTTTTCAGTGAAACAGGCCTTAAAAGGGTACAAGAGGGCTCATTTCGTTCCAGATGACAGAAGGCCGATTTCACTGGATCTTTTGGGTAAACTGTGCGAGATAGCGTCGTCCGTTTGCTTTTCGGGTTTTGAATCCCTGCTTTTTAGAACTGCGTTCGTGCTCGCTTTTCATGGGGCTCTACGGATATCAGAGCTACTCCCAAAATCTAAACGGGGTGGGTCGGGAATTTTAGTCGATCACGTAAGGGTAGACCCCACGGGAATTCAGTTGTGGTTAAGTCGCTCCAAGACCGACGCGCTGGGTAAAGGCGTTGGGATTCGGTTGGCGGCGAACAACGACAAGTTGATTTGCCCCGTGGACACGGTGTCTCGTTTTTTAAGCATTAGGCCCCCGGTTCCGGGTTTGTTCTTAGTCCACCAGAATAGAGGGCCATTTACCAAATACCAATTTGATGCAGTGCTGCATAAGTGTCTAAAAAATTTGGGTTTGCAGAACATGCGTATATCCTCCCACTCATTTAGGATAGGCGCTGCATCAGAGGCGGCCCGGAGAGGGGTGTGTGAATCGGCCATTAAAGAGATGGGGAGGTGGAAATCAAATTGTTTTAGGATTTACGTTCGCCCTAACCTGTTTATTTAAATTTTTCAGGTCAGCCCCGCACAGTTTGGATTCTGGGACACTCCTATATTCACTGGGCGCATAAGAGAGCGGCCTTGCGTAGGTATTCAACTAATTTATCTTTTCGTCCGGAATCATTCCAGGTTTATTGGAAAGGTGTGCGGGGACTTCAGTGGCATCAACTTTATTTTCACTTAAGTGGGCTTAGTCAGCGATGGCCTAAGCCGGATTTATTATTAATTCACGCAGGTGGGAATGATTTGGGTAAAGTAAGGACTTTGGATTTGTTATTTATGATTCAAAGGGATTTGCAGCGGTTTTCACTAGCCTCTCCAGGTACAATTTTGATTTTCTCAGAAATCGTTCCGCGCCTCTCTTGGCTCTCCTCTACTCAGAGGAGGGCCATGGAGAAGATGAGGAAACGTATAAATCGGGCCATGAGCAAGTTCATGCCCCAGCTGGGTGGTCTGGCGTACAGACATGTGGATCTAGAAGGGGGTTTTACCGGGTTATACAGGCAGGATGGCGTCCACCTCTCGGACGTGGGGATTGATATATTTAATTTGGGATTGCAGTACGGTATTGAGCAGGCCGCGGAGGTGGGGTGGGGCCGTGCATGATGCTCATGCCCGGCTTGTGGGACGTGATATGTCAATTAATGAGTTAAATGCTGCTTGAGTGACAAAAACTGAGCAGTTGCACTTATTTGGTTTTGCTTTATTAATGGCAATTTTTGATGTTGAAGTTATGGAATAAAATTGATATGATGATTTAAAATTATTTTGTGTTTAAACCAATAAAATTACCGCGGCCTTTATTCGCCAATGATGGGTCAGTGTATTTATTTATGTTTGTACCTGGAGTATGGTTGTTGGGTGGAGTGTATGGCCTACAGTCCCATAAGAATGGGGGCACATTAGGAGCCCACTTGAGTGGGATTGTGGCCAGCACGGGGTTAATATGTAAATAAGTGCTGAAGTTAGCTTGTAATTGGTTAATGTTTGCCATGTTATTCCTATGTACTGTGCCTTTAAATTTGGGACCATCAGCCAGCCAATGGAATGTGTCGGAAGCTTCTGGGAGCCAGCAAAGGCTATAAAAGGTTTGGCTGGGCTGGGAATCTCCCTCTTTTCCCTTGGCAGCAGCAGCTTAAGAACTCCCTCCCTCCTCCCCTGTCGCGGTAAATTTATGTGGCAGGCGTCACCTTGGGATCCAGGGGGGACGTGATATGTCAATTAATGAGTTAAATGCTGCTTGAGTGACAAAAACTGAGCAGTTGCACTTATTTGGTTTTGCTTTATTAATGGCAATTTTTGATGTTGAAGTTATGGAATAAAATTGATATGATGATTTGAAATTATTTTGTGTTTAAACCAATAAAATTACCGCGGCCTTTATTCGCCAATGATGGGTCAGTGTATTTATTTATGTTTGTACCTGGAGTATGGTTGTTGGGTGGAGTGTATGGCCTACAGTCCCATTAAGCTAGTGCATTGTTGGTTCACTTACCTTTTCCTTCGATTTCCCTTCTAAATGTTTTTTTTTCTTTGTCTGAATTTCTCACTTCCTGTTTCTCCTCAGTAAACTTGCCACCATCATCCGAGCGGTGGCTAGTCAGCCAGAACAGCTTACTGAACAGCTTACTGAGGAGGAACAGGAAGTGAGAAATTCAGACAAAGAAAACAAAGGAAAAAAAAAACATTTAGAAGGGAAATTGAAGCGAAAGGTAATTAAACCAACAATGCACTAGCTTAAAGGAAAATAAAAAAACGAACCTTTACAACCCCTTTAAGCATCATTAAAATCACTGCTCCCAAAAAAAGACAGTTTTTAAAACTTTTTTTCGCATTGATACATGTCCCCTGGGGCAGGACCCGGGTCCCCAATCCCTTTTTAGGACAATAACTTGCAAACTTTCATTCCATTCGCATGTTCTGGAATGCAAACCGAACCAGCGGGTGTTCGGCTCATACCTAACCCTGAGGAAGCAGCTGACATAGTCCATGAAATGCATTGAGAACACTGCACATATGGAAGATCCTTGAATACTCTTTTACAAATTTGAAATGTATAATAGTATGCAGGAGGGATAAAGAGATAGAGGGTTTGGAGGAAAATTTTTGGTTAATAGCCTTAATAAAGTATTTAAAAAATATTTTTATGAAAGATGATTACATGATTGAAAGATGATTACTTGATTATTTTGGTCATTGAGAGTTGTTAAAACCCTTGTAAGTTTCATTCATCTTTTTTTGTCAATGGAAACTAATACAACCATCACATCTAAGGACAAGAAAGCAGCAATGAATTACAATTTTGGGTTCCTTTAAGCATCCATAATAACAGTACCATGTTTATAGTACATAGAACATTATTGTTAAAAGGGCGGGCCATAGACTTGGTTCAACAAGATGGGTGAGCTAATTTATCTCCATCCCTTATTTTATCTATTGACACTTTTCTCCTAACAATGTTTAATTGACGAACAGAAATATCAGATGTGGTATCTGTCATGTGTCCATGTGTATATATATATATATATATTTTTGAAGGGGGTATTTATCTGCTGAAGGTCTCATTTTCTCGTTTATCCGTATTTTTTTATATAAACAAGAATTGTATATTTGCCTTCAATGCTTTCCTTCCTTGCCTATCTGATCAATAGACAGCTAACGAGTGGTGCTAAAACCGCAGTCATAAACATTTCTATACCAAAAAATCTTTAACTGTTATCAAAGATTTTCTTTTGAAATGTAAATCTACTTTAGAAAGGAATAACTCCTCTGATAATCCTTGTGAACTATTGTTATTTAAATCAGACTATTAAAAAAAATCTATAAAACAACATTGATATTTTAAATTTATATGAAGGAAGTTAATAGTTACTGTAGTTGTTATGATAGTACATCAAAAAAGTAAAAAAATAAACAAATGACACAATGAATATATTATGTGCTTTATGGATGTGTGCATCACTTACCCTTACAAGTGGGATCTGCCTGGTTGATGTCCCTCTTCTGCTGCTATAGATCCATAAGTTCTAGCTTGCATAACAATACAGCAACCAATGTATTTTTTTTTTTAAATCTGTCCTAAAGAATATAACAACTTACATGAACGTCATGCGTCTGACTGGTATCTATCTCGAACACGAATGTGTGTGTGTCTGACTTGAATATTAAGCAATTTAATATTTTGTTGCGTAAAACTTCCTCTCGTGGTTTTTTTTTTTTCTTTTCTACAAACAGCTGAAGGGGTTTCGTAGTGTGAATGACCGCCCTTCAGGTTCCAAGAATGTCGCTTAAGATTAATCAAATCTACATTTAGTACTGCAAATGTATCTATTGTTTTAATGTTATACTATTTCTGGTCCTAATATCTTTTATATCTTGGATCTTCATATAGGCCAGGGTTCTGTCTCCTCCTTTGTCATTCACCTCTCACAACTCTTTGGGACTTTAAAATTAGTTTTTTATGTTTGTCATTCTATTCTGTAATGTTATGGGAACTATAAGAGGGAGATCTTACCAGTTGAGTTTCTATAAAAGGTGGTTCTGTAAATAAGAGCCTGCACAGATGTTGTAGTCAATGGAATATCACAAGAGTTGAGTGGAACTGTGTATTTAGGGCCTTGGAGGATCTGCCATGGGGAAACCTCTAGAACAACCTTTGTCAATCTTTTTTAACCCTGAGGAACCATTGAAATAACCTTCTGGTCTCAGGAAACCCTTACCAATAATTACTATAGCTACAGCTCATGGAACATTAGTGTCAGAGTCACTCGGAAGACTGCCCTTTACACTTGAGGTCAGTAAAGTGCTTGTAAACCATTACATATACCCAGTGAAGTAATTGGTATTGGGTGATACACAGAGATGAAACAAATCCTCCTACATACGGTGTACCTGATTATCTGCAATTGTCTCTCCTCTACATCCATTCAAATTCAAATTCAAATTCGGAGAGAAGAAGTTATATTTTGCAGAGCTCAGCAAGGATAACTCAGAGCTGATTGGAGGGAAGGGACACACCCACATTTACACAGCATACAGGAACAGAGCTGAGGCTGTCAATCAGCTGGAGCTCCCTTCTCCTGTCACTAATTTTCTCTTTGTGTCAGGAAAACTTGTCTTAAGTGATTCACGCTGATAGCAGAGGAAGGAGGCAGCAGACACTTACAGTAGTGCCCCCCCCCCCCACAATTTTACAGCTAAAATGATCACTGTAAACTCTTAGGCCCGGATTCTCAGAGGACTTACGATGGCGTAGCGCCATGTACTCCGTCGTAAGTCCGAATCCGACCCATCGTATCTATGCGCCTGATTCTTAGAATCAGTTACGCAAAGATATCCATTAGATCCGACAGGCGTAAGTCTCTTACGTCGTCGGATCTTAACTGCATTTTTTTTTTTACCGCTAGGTGGCGCTTCCGTCGAATTCCGCGACGAGTATGCAAATTAGCTAGATACGCGAATTCCCGAACGTACGCGCGGCCGACGCAGTAAAGTTACGACGTTTACGTTAGGCTTTTCCCGGCGTATAGTTGCCCCTGCTATATGAGGCGCAGCCAATGTTAAGTATGGCCGTCGTTCCCGCGTCGAAATTTGTAAAAGTTACGTCGTTTGCATAAGTCGTCCGTGAATGGGGCTGGACGTCATTTACGTTCATGTCCAAACCGTTCTTGCGGCGTACTTTGGAGCAATGCACACTGGGAAATTCCACGGACGACGCAATCACGTCAGGTCACAGTAGTTTAACATAAAACACGCCCCCCCTTCCACATTTGAATTAGATGGGGTTACGCCGGCCGATTTACGCTACGCCGCCGCAACTTACGGAGCAAGTGCTTTGAGAATACAGCACTTGCCCGTGTAAGTTGTGTCGGCGTAACGTAAATCAGATACGTTACGCCGCCGCAGAGATACGCCGATGTACAAGAATCTGGGCCTTAATTATCAGTTACTGAGCCAAACATTGCTCATTGGTCAAAGAAACCTTAGCAACCATTGGAGGAACCCTAGGTTTCCACAGAACACTGGTTAAAAAAAAGACTTCTCTAGAACCATGGAGCCAAGAAAGAGAGTGGCTAAGACCCACGTGCTTTATATGGGCACCAGATGGCCTCATTCCCGTGATTGGTGAGACTTCATCCTTCCATTTCTTGACCACACGGTTATCTTCAGATAACAGAGAACTATGGGGTAAATTCACAAAGAATAAAATAAGGCATGAATTTTTTGCCTTCATATAATTGATGTGATATTGATCGCAAAAGTAGTCAATTCACCAAAATGCATGCTTTATCTACCAAATTAGTTAAATACATATTTTGCAATATTCAGCAATTTATTCAGTATTATTTTTTGTTGCTTTATTTCAATATTTTTCACACTGTGTCAGAGTGAGATCATTTAAGGCACACTAATGCCCCATACACACGTTCGGATTTTCCGACAGCAAAAGTCGGATGTGAGCTTTTGAATGGATATTCCGACCGTGTGAAGGCTCCATTGGACTTTTGCTGTCGGAATTTCCACCAACAAAAAATTGAGAGATGGTTCTCAATGGAAATTCTGATCGTCTGTAGCAATTCCGATGCGCAAAATTCCGGCACATGCTCGGAAACAATTTGACGCATGCGCGGAAGCATTGAAGTTAATTTTCTCGGCTCGTCGTAGTGCTCGTCGTAGCGGCTCGTACATCACCGCGTTCTTGACGGTAGAAAGTTCAGAGAACTTTTGTGTGACCGTGTGTATGCAAGCCAAGCTTGAGCGGAATTCCGTCGGAAAATCCGATCGTGTGTATTGGGAATCAGAATTGTGAAACAATGAAAACATTCATAGTGCACCTTCGTTCTCAGAATGACCCCCCTCTTGTGCAATGTTACAATTATTTATATTCCTGAGCTAACATTGCACTCTCATATTGATATAATGTCTTCTTTTCACCTACTGGACAGAATCCCCTTGATTATTATTTTCTACATTCCTAAAATATTAACCACCGTCTTTATCGGCGTATATCGCGCACTATAATTTTCCCTTAAAATAAGGGGAAAATCGTGGGTGCGCGATATACGCCGATAGCCGCTTCCCGCGCTCAGTTTGAAATCCTGCGCCGACATATACCGAGTGCAGTACACTCGGGTACATTCGGCTAGGCTCGGCTTCGCTCGTGCTCACGCATAAACGTCACAGAGCGTGAGCGCGAGCGAAGCCGAGCCTTGCCGAATGTACCTGAGTGTACTGCACTCGGTATATGTCGGCGGAGGCGTTCGAACTGAGCGCGGGAAGCGGGGACTCGACTTGAGGCGCGCGCTGGAGAAGCCGGGAGGACACCATCGAGGCCGCAGACGGACGCCGGACCGGACGATGGACGCTGGGAAGACACCAAAACTGTAAGTAATAAAATCATATAACATTTTTTTTTACAGGAATTTCGGGGGCAACTTTAGGGGTGTGCGGTATACGCGGGAGCGCGTTATACCGTGATAAATACGGTATATGTACCATGAGAACATTTTTTTGTTTTATTAATGAATTGGCTTCAACCACTTCCTGCCTGTACGACTGTCATGGCTGTGCTCAGCCCTTCCTTCTCTAAGCTGGCCCGCTCAGCTGTCGGCTAATTGCCAGCTCATATCTCTCCACAGTGACTCACCTGTTGATGATATCCTGCTCGTCAGTCCTGCCTACTTAAGCCGTCCAGCTCAGATGATCTCTGCCTTCGCCTTGGTCAACATCACAGAGACTATCTCCTGCGTTAGTGTTAAAGTCTTGCTTGGCTGACATCCCTTTTGGCTCCTGATCCTGCTTGCTGTTCTACCACGTTCGTCTTTGGCTCCCTAACATTTGGCTTGTCTGACGATCCGATCCGGTTCCTTAACTCTGGCTATGTTTTGACTATACTTACTGGGCCAGATTCAGATAGGAGATACGACGGCGTATCTCCTGATACGCCGTCGTATCTCTAAGGCTGGCCAGTCGTATTTATGCGACTGATTCATAGAATCAGTTACGCATAGATATCCCTAAGATCCGACAGGTGTAAGTGACTTACACCGTCGGATCTTAGGCTGCAATTCCAGGCCGGCCGCTAGGTGGCGCTTCCGTGTCTTTTACGCGTTGAATATGCAAATTAGCATTTACGCCGATTCAGAAACGAATGACCGCCTGTCGTTTGCGTTCGGCTTTTTCCGGCGGAAAGTTACCCCTGCTATAGCAGGGGTAAGTGCGGCGTATCCTATGTTAAGTATGGCCGTCGTTCCCGCTCCGAGTTTTGAATTTTTTACGTTGTTTGCGTAAGTCGTTCGCGAATACGGATGGACGTCATTTACGTTCACGCCGAAACCAATGACGTCCTAGCGACGTCATTTGGAGCAATGCATGCTGGGAAAAATCGCGGACGGCGCATGCGCTGTTGGAATCGGCGCGGGGACGCGCCTGATTTAAATTGTAGACGCCCCCTAGCAGCGGAATTTGAATTTCGCCGAGGGATTTACGATAAGCCACCGCAAGTTTTGAGGTAAGTGCTTTCTGAATTAAGCACTTGCCTCTAAAACTTGCGGCGGCGGATCGTAAATCAGATAGGTTAAGCGGATCTAAAGATCCGCTAACCTATCTGAATCCGGCCCACTATGTTTATCTTTTTATTATTAAGATTAAACAAGTGTGATTTAACTGTACTTCTGTCTCGGTCTCATTCATGGTTTCTGACAACAACATACCTGCACATCCTCTGGTTTCAGTGGTTATATCGGGGTCATAGATGCAGCTGCAGTCATGACCCTGATATCTTTTTTTCAGCTGGCGACTCTCTACAACAGGGATCCTCAAACTACGGCCCTCCAGCTGTTGCGGAACTACACATCCCATGAGGCCTTGTAAGACTCTGGCATTAACAGATATGACTAGGCATGATGGGAATTTTAGTTCCTGAACAACTGGAGGGCCATAGTTTGAAGACGCCTGCTCTACAATGTTAAATAGAGCCAAGTGGCAGAACAGCTGTTGGAATGCTTTTACATGGGGCTTCTGCCACCTTCCCAGGCTCTCCTGTTCCACCGAGGAGGCGGGGACTGAAGCCAGTGGTTCTGTTACCTTACCATAGAGATGAGGGAGGACCAGAAGTTCCCCGTCATCTCTATTGTCTAAGAAACTGGAAGCCATGAGGATTTTCTCACTTCCAGTTTTTCTCAGATGTAAACAAGCCATTACCGGCTTCTGAAAGCATCTGATCAAGCCAATCTCAGTTTGATCAGATGCTTTTAAGGGGAGAGGAGAGATCTGGGATTTAATAGACCCCCAGATTTCTCAGTAAATAGTACCTGTCACTGCCCATGCTATCACAGAGGATGTTGTTCATTCCTAGTGATAGCAATAAAAGTGATAAAAAAAAAAAAATGTAAAAAAAAGTAAATTAAATAAATAATAATGTAAAAAAAAAAACGCCTCCATCGCCCCATGCTTACACGCAAGGGCATACACATATGTAGGTCCTGTAAGCAAATGTAAACAGTGTTTGCATCACATGATGTGAGGTATCGCCTTAAACATAGCAAGAGAAATAATTCTAGCACATTACCTTTTATATTTTACCAAATTGGGTATTTTATTGTGTTTATGTGCACTAAAATGTAAAAAAAAAATTCCCCATAAAACTGCATTTGAAAAATTGCTGCGCAAATACCATGTGACATAAAAAATTGCAACACCCACCATTTTATTCTCCAGGGCCTCTGTATACAAATATAGAATGTTTGGGGGTTCTAAGTAATTTTCAGATGCATGTATGAGAGACAGGTAAGAATTGGCCTGGGGGTCAAATAGTTAATGAAGCTTTGTATTTATTTATCTTGTATTCAATATTTTTTATTCACAAATTGGCTCCTAAATTATCACATGCAATAATGTATGCAAATATGTCCTGTGACATTATTATTGCATGTGATAAACATTAGTAAATGGACCCTGGTGTGTGTTTAAAGTTGATATTTATACACACACTGAGCTTTTATCATAGTGTTGGAGGAGGTTATACTTCCTGTTGCTCTGGCCATGTACACATACTATGTACTTATCTTGCCATCTGTTATGTGTTAAAAGCATGACTGTTACAGACTTTGGCCCAGATTCTCAAAGGAGATACGCTGTCGTATCTCTGAGTCCGAGCCGTCGTATCTATGCGCCTGATTCTTAGAATCAGTTACGCATAGATTTGTATTAGATCCGACCGGCGTAAGTCTCGTCGGATCTTAACTGCATATTTACGCTGGCCGCTAGGGGCGTGTACGCTGATTTACGCCTAGAAATATGTAAATCAGCTAGATATGCGAATTCGCGAACGTACGCCCGGCCGATGCAGTACAGATACGCCATTTAAGTTAGGCTTTTCCCGGCGTTACCCCTGCTATATGAGGCGTACATGCGGTGTACCAATGTTAAGTATGGACGTCGTTTCTCGCGTCAGATTTTGCTTAAGTCGTCCGTGAATGGGGCTGGACGTCATTTACGTTCACGTCTAAACCAATACGTCCTTGCGGCGTACTTTGGAGCAATGCACACTGGGATATGTCCACGGACGGCGCATGCGCCATTTGTAAAAAGCGTCATTTACGTGGGGTCACACAACATTTACATAACACACGCCCACATCTTCCAAATTTGAATTAGGCGGGCTTACGCCGCCTATTTACTCTACGCCGCCGCAACTTACGGAGCAAGTGCTTTGAGAATACTGCACTTGCCTGTCTAAGTTGCGGAGGCGTAACGTAAATAGGATACGTTACACCCGCACAAAGATACGCCGATCTACGAGAATCTGGGCCTTTATACGCAGCCTTATTTACTCTAAAGTGTTCTCCGAATACATTAATAGTCCAAAGTACTGAAATCAGTCCAAAGTATTGAAAGTTAAATGGCAGGCAGAAATGGAAGCATGCAGTGAGCTACTAATGTTAAAGGGGTGGTAAAGGTTTGTTTTTTATTTTCTAAATTGGTTACTTTAAGCTAGAGCATTGTTGGTTCACTTACCTTTTCCTTCCATTTCCCTTCTAAATGTTTTTTTTCTTTGTTTTATTTGTCTGAATTTCTCACTTCCTGTTTCTCTTCAATAAGGTGTTCAGTAAGCTGTTCTAAATGACTTTCCACGGCTCGGATGATGGGGGCAAGCTTACTGAGGCGGAACAGGAAGTGAGAAATTCAAACAAAGAAAATAAACATTTAGGGGTAGATTCAGAGACAGTTACGCCGGCGTATCAGTAGATACGCCATCGTAACTCTGAATCTACACCGTCGTAAATTTAAGCGTATTCTGGAAACCAGATACGCTTAAATTAGGCTAAGATACGAGCGGCGTAAGTCTCCAACCCTGTCGTATCTTAGGGTGCATATTTACGCTGGCCGCTAGGTGGCGCTTCCGTTGAGTTCGGCGTAGAATATGCAAATGACTAGATACGCCGATTCAGAAACGTACGTGCGCCCGGCGCATTTTTTTACGTCGTTTACGTAAGGCTTTTTCCGACGTAAAGTTAATCGAACAAATAGCTGGCCTAGCCAATGTTCAGAATGGCCGTCGTTCCCGCGTCGAAATTTGAAAATTGTACGTCGTTTGCATAAGTCGTCCGTGAATGGGGCTGGACGTAATTTACGTTCACGTCGAAACCAATACGTCCTTGCGGCGTACTTTGGAGCAATGCACACTGGGATATGTCCACGAAACGGCGCATGCGCTGTTCGTAAAAAACGTCAATCACGTCAGGTCACGAATCATTTACATAAAACACGCCCCCTGTTCCTCATTTGAATTAGGCGCGCTTAGGCCGGCCCATTTACACTACGCCGCCGTAACTTAGGAGGCAAGTGCTTTGTGAATACAGCACTTGCCTCTCTGACTTACGGCGGCGTAGCGTATATGCCATACGCTACGCCGCCTCAAAATTAAGCCGCCCTACCTGAATCTAGCTATTAGAATGGAAATCAAAGAAAAATGTAAGTGAACCAACAATGCACTAGCTTAACCACTTAAGGACCGCCTCCTGCAGATATACATTGGCAGAATGGCACAGCTGGGCACAAGCACGTACGCGTCCTCTTTAAGTGCCCAGACAAAGCTCCGTGACCTGGGCCACGGGACCCGCAGACCCAATCGCCATTGGAGTCCCGCGATCTGTCCCCGGAGCTGAAGAACGGGGAGAGCTGTATGTAAACACACCTTCCCCGTTCTTCACTGTGGCGCTGTCATTGATCGTGTGTTCCCTAATATAGGGAAACACGATCAATGACATCACACGTCCAGCCCCGCCCCCCTACAGTAAGAAACACAGATGAGGTCACACTTAACCCTTTCAGCGCCCACTAGTGGTTAACTCCCAAACTGCAATTGTCATTTTCACAGTAAACAATGCATTTTTAATGCATTTTTTGCTGTGAAAATGACAATGGTCCCAAAAATGTGTCAAAATTGTCTGATGTGTCCGCCATAATGTCGCAGTCACGAAAAAAAACGCTGATCGCCGCCATTAGTAGTAAAAAAAAAAAAATTATAAAAATGCAATAAAACTATCCCCTATTTTGTAAACGCTATAAATTTTGCGCAAACCAATCGATAAACGCTTTTTGCGTTTTTTTTTTTTTACCAAAAATAGGTAGAAGAATACGTATCGGCCTAAACTGAGGAAAAAAATGTATATATTTTTGGGGGATATATATTATTTATATTTTTGTTTATAGCGAAAAAAAAAAAAAAAACGCAGTGGTGATCAAATACCACCAAAAGAAAGCTCTATTTGTGGGAAAAAAAAGGACGGCAATTTTGTTTGAGAGCCACGTCACATGACCGCGCAATTGTCAGTTAAAGCGACGCAGTGCCGAATCCCAAAAGCTGTCCGGGTCCTTTACCTGCCTAAAGGTCCGGGTCTTAAGTGGTTAAAGGAACCTATTTAGATAATAAAAGACGAACCTTTACAACCCCTTTAAACCACAAACACTGTAATCATAAAGTTCTCCTAAAGTGGTTATAAAGTCTATTTATTTTATCTTAAAAGGGAAGTATGGGATTTAGAAAAAAACAAAACATTTATACTCACCTAGGTTGAATGCAGCATCGATCCAATGCTACATTTGTCCCCCGCCAGCTCTGCACTGAGACACATTTTGCATCAGGCGATCCCCATGAGGTCTTAGGGCTCTAATGATCACAGCCATACCTCACATGTGTGGTTTGAACACCATTTTCATATGTGGGTGCTACTCACGTATGTGCTTGCTTCTGCGCGCAAGCTCGGCGGTACGGGACGCTTAAAATTTAATAAAATGTTTTATTTTTTATTTTGACACTGTCCGAAGCTCCGTGACCGCGCCCCCCGGGACCCACGGACCTGATCGCCACCGGTGTCCTGCGATCGGGTCACAGGAGCTGAAGAACGGGGAGAGGTGTGATTAAACAAACCTTCCCCGTTCTTCTCTGTGGCTTGTCACTGATCGTCTGTTCCCTGATATAGGGAATGACGATCAGTGATGTCACATGTCCAGCCCCGCCCCCCTACAGTAAGAATCACTCCCTTAGGGCACACTTAACCCCTTCACTGCCATTGTGGTTAACCCCTTCACTGCCATTGTCATTTTCACAGTAATCAGTGCATTTTTATAACACTGATCGCTGTATAAATGACAATGATCCCAAAATAGTGTCAAAAGTGTTCGATGTGTCTGCCATAATGTCGCAGTCACGATAAAAATCACTAATCGCCGCCATTACTAGTAAAAAAAAAATGTAATAAAAATGCCATAAAACTATCCCCTATTTTGTAGACGCTATAACTTTTGCGCAAACCAATCAATAAGCGCTTATTGCGATTTTTTTTCACCAAAAATAGGTAGAAGAATACGTATCGGCCTAAACTGAGGAAAACATTTTTTTTATATATTTTTTGGGGGATATTTATTATAGCAAAAAGTAAAAAATATTGCATTTTTTTCAAAATTGTCGCTCTATTATTGTTTATAGCCCAAAAAATAAAAACCGCAGAGGTGATCAAATACCACCAAAAGAAAGCTCTATTTGTGGGAAAAAAATAAGCCAATTTTGTGCAATTGTCAGTTAAAGCGACGCAGTGCCGAATAGCAAAATGGGGCCTGGTCTTTTACCTGCATAATGGTCCGGGTCTTAAGCGGCTAAATGTGAGATCTGGGGTCAAAAAGACCTCAGATCTCATATTTACACTAAGGCCCCGTACACACCATAGAATCCATCCGCAGATAAATCCCAGCAAATGGGTTTCAGCGGATAGATCCTATGGTGTGTACACGCCAGCGGATCTTTTTCCGCGGATATTTCTCCCCTGGGATGGATTCCAGCAGATCGGATATTTGCTGACATGCCAAACAAATCCATCTGCTGGAGTCCATCCCAACGGATGGATCCGCTGGTCTGTACAGACTCACCGGATCCATCTGTCCGAAGGGATCCCCCGCATGCGTCGTAATGATTCGACGCATGCGTGGAATTCCTTATATGACAGCGTCGCGCACGTCGCCGCGTCATAATCGCGGCGACGGCGTGAGACGTCATCGCCAGAGGATTTCGGCGCGGATTTCAATGCGATGGTGTGTACACTCCATCGCATGAAACCGTATTCCGCTGGACCGTATTCGCGGATAAATTCTATCGTGTGTATGGGGCCTAACACTCGGCAGTCAGCCAAGCAGGAGAAAGAACCCAATCATCTCCGCCGCTGCTGCCATAACAACAGTATTCCTCCTCAAACAGCCAACGTATGTTGTCATGAGCCAGTCCGGAAGTGGTTAACAATGCTTTTTACTAATGATCTCTCAATTTCTCATCCCTGCTTTGCAATTTCAACAGCTCTGGACTGTGATTGAACACAGCCAATCAGCACATCCTGGCCGTGCATCATTTGCCAGGACATGCTGACAGGCTCCTGCTGTGTACAATTAAAGTGAGAGCCAGCCTGGGGAAGAACATGCAAGTGTCCTAAACCCAGAAGAAGGCAGTGACGTCCGCAGTACAACTAGTAACTAGAGAGCAGGCAGAGAGAACAACATGAAGTTTCTCCTGATGAATTTATTCAATCAATTGCATTGAGCAATGTTAACCCCTTGCCGTCAACGCCACACAAATATACAACACCACTGGACTGGGCTTCTCTCCATGTGGCCGCGTATTTGTGTTTCTCCCTTCATGCTTAGTACGGCCACGCAGTTCGCTCCCAGCAAAGAGACCGGGTCTCACCATGAGCTCCGGTCCCCGTACTGACGGTTGGGCCCCGGAACTCGAGATTCTGGGTCACCTGTTCGCTGTGATAACCTCCGACTTTGTTATCTTTCTCTGAAGTTCGCACCTTGGTTTATTGGGCCTTTCCGTATCCTTCGCAGGATAATCCCAGTGGCTTACGCATTGGACCTTCCTTCCAGTATGCGTATCTCTAATGTGTTTCATGTCTCCTTATTGAAACCTTTGGTCTGCAACCGTTTTACCACCTCGGTGCCACGTCCTCAACCTATACAGGTTGAGAACCATGAGGAGTATGAAGTACAGTCCATTGTTCACTCCCGTAGGTGCATACAGTACCTGGTGCATTGGAAGGGGTACAGTCCGGAGGAACGCTCTTGGGTCCCATCCTCGGATGTACATGACCCTGTCCTCCTCCCTGATTTTCATAGACGTTTTCCCCTCAAGCCCGGTGGTCCTCCGAGGGGGAGTCGTCGTTGAGGAGGGGGTACTGTCAGGGCTGGACTCAGCCCTTCCTTCTCTGTGCTGGCAGCTCAGCTGTCAGCTAATTGCCAGCTCCAATCTCTCCACAGTGATCCACCTATTGATGATCCTGCTCGTCAGCTCTGCCTACTTAAAGCCTTCCAGTTCATTTGCTCTTTGGCTTTGCCTGTGTTAACATCACTATAGACTTTCTCCTGCATTCCTGTGGAAGACCTGCTTGACTGACGTTCCCTTTGGCTACAGATCCTGCTTTCTGCTGGCTCTTGGACATTGCCATGGCCAACTACCCAATCCGGTTACTGAACTCTGGCTATGTTTAGACCAGTGTTTCCCAACTCCAGTCCTCAAGGCACACCAACAGGTCATGTTTTCAGGCTTTCCATTATTTTGCACAGGTGATTTGATCAGTTTCACTGCCTTAGTAATTACCACAGCCGTTTCATCTGAGGGAAATCCTGAAAACATGACCTGTTGGTGTGCCTTGAGGACTGGAGTTGGGAAACACTGGTTTAGACTACACCTACTCGGTTTACCTTTTTATTTTTTATTATTAAACAAGTGTGATTTAAAGTGGTTGTAAAGCCAACCACACAACTTGCACCTACAGTTAAGCCTAGATTAAGGCTAAGGTATTTCCACAAAAACGGGCACCGATGTCTACGGCGCAGGCGCACTGAGCGTGCTGTTTTTGTGAATAGAATTATTCGGGTTAATGTCGTGTTTTCGCACATGCGCAGGGATCTGCCAGTCCCGTGCACAGTGACGTCATAACTGCTCTGGTCAATCACAGTGCCGGAGCGGCGAAAACACAGTGCGTGTGGGGGGCTTTGGGGGGTAATCTTCTGTTGAGTCTCTGCACCTTTTTTTCAGAGAAAAAAAGCCCTGGTTATGATAATATGTACGGTTTTACTAACACATGTCAAAGTTGCAAAATTGGGCTTAGGCATAAAGGGCCAGATCCTCAAAAGAGATACGCCGACTTAACTCGAGATTTCTAAATTTACACGGCGCGTATCTTTGCGCCTGATCCTCAAAACGAGAAGCGCCTGAAATTCCGGTTTTTCCGTCCTACCTAAAATAATTACACCGGCTCATCCTCGGGCGCAAATTACGCTAGGCATGCCGCTTTTTTTGATAGGCAAAGATGCAAATGAGGGAGATAGGGCGATCCACAGAATTAAGTGTGTGCGCCGTAGATTACGCCCTGTGCGCACCTGTTAGTTTCCCAGCGGGAAGTTACACTTTATAAAAGCAGCCCTAATTTTACACATGCCGTGTAAATGTCTGCTGAAGCAACACCATTGAGGAAGAGCTCAGCACACACACACTTGCTGGACTACAATCTGTCTGCCAACATGCCAGGGCCATCCATGATCCTAGCTGCATTAGTGTCTTTAGAGGCGCAAAGAAGGTGGAGGGAACGGAGGAGGAGGAGGAGGGCACAGGAGAGGGTATACCGCCCACGCCAAGATGTGTTTGGCATGACTGCTTCTGAGGTATTCCGCAACTTCAGATTCAACCGTGAAGCCATCCTGGAATTAACCACAATCCTTCAGGATGATCTCACCAGCCCAACACAACGCTCCCATGCACTGCAACCACTCATCAAAGTACTGGCAACACTGCATTTTCTTGCCACTGGCTCTTTCCAACGCACAAGTGGAGGTGTGGCTGGGATGGCACAATCCTCCATGAGCAGGTGTGTGCACCAAGTAGTCCCTGCAATCCTGCGGCGCATGGGCAATCAATTTCAAAAACCCACCCAGGAGGACCAGCGATTGAAGACCATGACAGACTTCTATCACATTGCCAGATTCCCACGCACCATCGGGGCCATTGATTGTACCCATGTGGCACTACAACCCCCCCATGATACTGAGCACATGTTCCGGAATCGTAAAGGCTGGCATTCCATAAATGTGCAGGTGATCGTAGATGCCCATGGCCTCATCTGGCACGTCTGTGCTAAATTTCCGGGATCCTGCCATGACAGTTATATTTTCCGGCAGACCCAGATCTACAGAGATTTGGAACAGAACATGTATGGAGACAGCTGGCTGATTGGTGAGTGACATGTGTGTCAGGTATGTCCCCCCCATGATGCTGACATCACAAGGGGCACATGCATGACTAATATCCTCCTGTCTTTTCCCTTACAGGTGACTCTGGATATGCCCTGGGACCTCACATGATGACCCCATTCAGGAACCCCCAAACCCCAGGAGAGCAACGCTACAACCAGGCGCACATACGTACCCGGGGAGTGGTTGAACGTACATTTGGGCTTATGAAGTCCCGCTTCAGATGCCTGGATAAGTCTGGGGGTACACTGCTGTATTCCCCAGACTTTGTGTGCCAGATAATCGGGGCATGTTGTATACTCCACAACTTTGCCATGAGAAGGGGCCTGGAGATTGACTTACGTGCTGACCTGACCCCCGACCCAGGCAATCCCCCCCCAACCAACTCTACCCGGTCTGCTGAGGGCATAGCAGCCAGGAGACGCCTCGCAGAAGGCATTTTTTCCCAGTAAACGTACATGAATAATGTCACAATAAGAATGTATTTTTTCCCTGTAAATGCACATGAATAAAGTCACAATGAGAATGCATGAATGCACACCACTGTGGTCCCTAGCACAGACACATCACATGCACATCGAATTGGATTAGATCCAAGTACCCCCCCCCCCCCCCCCTTTGGTACTTGGGAGCAGTAACGCCACACCACGGCTCCAATTATGTCACTGTGCATTCATACACCATTCAGGAACCTGGGATTGCACTTCTCCCTGGTCCTGGGGATCCCTACTCCACCAAAACTGAGGGTGACACCCTTATTTTATCAGGAATGCCACCCCCCCACATTCACACATCATTCACACACATAAATCAAATCATAAGTACAGAAGACCAAATTAAATAATAAAAATTAAAAAATAATCCCATAAACAACAAAACAAAAGTATCCCTGCTAATTAATTAGTGGCGGCAGGGGCACGGGCAGGGGCACGGACAGGGGCAGGGGCAGGGGCACGGGCACGGCCACGCCTTCGCGGAGGATGTCCATTGGGGGGGGGTGAGCTGGGGAAGGAGGAGCCTCCTGGGGGGGGTGAGCTGGGGAAGGTGGAGCCTCCTGGGGGGGGTGAGCTGGGGAAGGAGGAGCCGCCCTTGCTGGCCTGCCCTCCATGGCCTCTGCAATTCTAGTGAGACAGGCAGTGAGGGCAGCCGCATTGGCCTGGCCAGACCTAGTATTGTCCTGCACAGCCTGGGTCAGGGCACTCAGCTCCTGGGCCACGCGTGTTGTGGCGGTCTGTAGGTCATTCAAGCATGTAATGACCGCCGTTGAGTTGGTGGCCACATCACCGAGTGCCTCCATCATTTCACCCTGGCTGTGCTCCATCTGGGTACGTTTTTGTAGCATTTTCCCTAGAGTGCGGGTCTGCCGGGCATTGTCCTTCACCACACTGGCCGACAGACGCTCGCCCACAGCCACGGTCTCCTGGGTCGGCCTCCTGGCTGCCGCTGAGTCTTGCGGGCCTGGAGGAGGGGAGAGAGTGACCCTTGTGACTGGAGGCCTGTTGGGGGAGAAGTGGGAGGGGCTACCCCTGATGGTGGCCTGACTGGTGCCAGCCTCAGGGGTAGCCTCAGGGGAAGACTCAAAGGTCATCATATCAGAGGCCAGGAGGACTTCCCGGCCAATCTGCATATTTTCGTCCTCCTCCCCCTCATCCTCCTCCCCCTCAACCTCCTCCCCCTCAACCTCCTCCCCCTCAACCTCCTCATGAGGGGAGGTTTGGCCAATCCCCTCCCCTGGGGAATCCTGCCCTTCTTGGGACTCATCATCAGCCTGTCTTGGGGGTGGTGCAGCAGCCTGGCCCGATGGGCCTGCAACCTCCTGGCCTGCAACCTCCTGGCCTGCAACCTCCTGGCCATCTGTGGAGGACACAAAACAATCACAGGTTTGAGGATCCACACACTTGGCACATCTTCCCTTCCCCCACCCACACATGCTAATCAACAGAGAGCAAAAAAACAACGTACCTGTCCTCCTAGGAACATCTGACGTATAGCCAGGCAGGCCCACCACCTGCTGTGGGTGGAAACACTGGGCCACTGCCCATTCCTCCTCCGTCAGTCTGACTGGACAGGGTCCCCCTCCTCCAGTGCCCCTGGTATGGGCGTCGATCCTTGCCATCTTATTCCGGACGACGCTCCTCAGATCATTAATTTTTTTCTGTATGCCAGCGGGGGTCCTGGTCTCCCCCCCCCCCCGCCGCATTGATCTGGTCCGTGATCCTTTGAATAAGCTGCCTCCTCCTGGCCGGGGTGGTGTTCTGGCTCTCAGGGCCATGCAGAAATCGCCCATATTTCACAATGCCCCGAGCAAGAATTTGCTTTTCTCCCAGGGTGAAATTAAGCTTCCTGCGTTTGGGGGCCATCACATACACCACCCAGCAACAAGAAACACACCCGACAAACAATCAAGAATACACACCCAAAAACCAGACAAAAATATACACCCCAAAAAACTGACAAAAATCTAAACACACAAGGACACAGCTAATATAAATTCTAAAACAAACACGCACAAAAAAAAAAAAACAAGCACCAAAAAACAATCAGCAAAAACACTAACAAACAAATTAACTAAATACACTTCTCAAAAACAAACACCAACTAGACTCTCCAACTCCTCAAACAGTTTTCTCACAAACACAACTTAACAACACACCAACAAACAGAGCAGAAGCAAATTGCTCATGGAAGGGAAACAATGGGATATACTTTTGCAAGGGAAGTGTGTTTGTGTGGGGCTTTTTAGACACAGGGCGATCCTCAAACTAAGTACGCTTGGCCTTTTACCTATCTCACTGATTGCGCCGAGACCAGTTCTGCACATGCCCAGTGAGGTCCAGATTCGTGCGCGCATGCGCAGTACGGCCGGCACCTCATTTGCATGGGTTCATGGCTCATTACAATGAAGCACGCCCACTTCCTTCCCACTTGCAATAAGCCCGCCTTACGCCTCGGAATTTAAGTTACGCTGGCGCAAATTTAGACGCAAATGCGCTGTGGATACGGCACTTACGACACCAACTTAGGGCAACGTAACTTAAATGACATAAGTTCGGACGAACCAAATTTGCGCCGCTGGCTGAGGATCTGGCCCAAAGATTTGTTTTACCCATAGGCACACAGGCTTAAACAGATGTTGCTGTTTCAAGGTGCCTACCCTGAGTATAAGGATGGGCCCGAGATTTGCCACTAATACAGCTCAAGGTGGCTGGAATGTTAATGTTACGGATTATAATTCGAGATTTTCCTAGCTTGTGACGGAAAATATTAATTATATGAAGACAGGAGGCGAGTATCTTAATGCATTAATCCTTCTTTATTAATGCCCATAGCAGAAAAAGTTCAATATTCAATTTTAATGTAAGTGAAAAAACAGAAAAAAATGTACGGACTACAACTCCCAGCAGTCCTAGGGCCAGTAGCCACTCCCATTCTGTAGCCCCTATATAAGTACTGTCCCATCTTGCATCTTCCTCTTCTTTATGCGAATCCTAAACCTACAGGAACCAGGAACATCCCTTGAACGGTCGTCTAATCACCGGATTCTTCGGCCAGCCGGTCCGACATCTCAGTCTCAGGAGACAACTGGGGTAAACTGTAACACGTCCCAACGGGGACTAACCAGCGAAACGTTTTTGGCTAACAGGTCATCCGATTCCAGGAAAACTCTTCACGACCGACAGGTCGTCAGCACACATGGATTGTGATAATGGTCAATAACCTGGAAGAGAATGTAGAACCGTGACAGGGTTGGGTAGGGAGGGAAGATACTCGCCTCCTGTCTTCATATAATTAATATTTTCCGTCACAAGCTAGGAAAATCTCGAATTATATATCAGACAGGAGGCTCATATCTTAATGCAAGTTCAAAGCTTTAACGTTGTGTACATTACTATGAATAAATGCAATATATATGTATATACAAACCCTATGTATATATGTAACAAAACCAATCATAAGACGGACATGGAGATATGGTCCTCCGGTCTAAAGTAGAATTGACGAAAGGTGGTCTCAGAAGACCAGTCGGCCGCCAAAAGGAGGTCTGCCAGAGAACCCCCCGTCGAAACCACCTTGGTAGCCATAGCTCCCCTGGAAGAATGTGCTCCAAACAGGGCTATGTCTATGCCCGCCATCTCCATGACTGATTTAACCCAACGCGCTAGAGTGGCGGAGGTGACCGGATGGTGAGGTTTGACATATGACAGTAGAAGCTGGGAGAAAACAGGAGAGCGTATGTCAGCAGTATATGCTTCGTAGGCCTGTAGGCATTTAACCACACAGAGTCGCGGATGCGCCGGAAAGTAAGGGTAAAATACCGACTGAAGGTTTGTCTTGGTCCTACGGACCACTGAGAATTTAACCCCTTGCGGCGAAAACTGACGCCTGGAAATGTCCAACGCTCTAACGTCGGAGACTCGTTTGATCGAAACCAGACACAGAAGGACTGTTAGTTTATAAGACAGAAGCCTGAGAGGCAACGCCTCGTTGTCATCCCATCTAGAGAACAAGTCGAGAACCTTGGAGACATCCCAGGTGGATTGATATTTAGGGCGTGGAGGTCGCTTGAATTTGATGCCCCGCATCAGTCTACATATCAAGGGGTGTTTGCCAACCGGTAGAGAGTCTACCGGGTAGTGGTAAGCCGAAATGGCTGATCTGTATACATTTATGGAGCTGTATGCTTTACCAGATTCGAAGGAATCCGCCAGGTAATTGACTATGACAGTTACAGGGGCTTGTACGGGATCAACCTGTCGTTGATCACACCAACGCACCCAGAGTCCCCAGGCTGATCAATATGCCGATCGAGTCCCGGGGGCCCAGGCCAGGGCGAGGAGGTCTCTAGCTGACTTAGAAAGGTCGCTGTCTGGGTCTGGCACCCCGAGACCAACCATGCCAGGAGAGTCAGCGTGCCGTCCGCTACTAGAGGGTGAATGCCCTTGGTCGGATGGGAGAGGATGTGTGGAAAGTGAGGCAAAAGTCTGGGATGGTCTATGACCATCTCTAGCAGGAGGGGAAACCACGGCTGTGTCGGCCACCAAGGAGTGATCAGCACAACCGTCGCCTTCTGGTTCGCTATTTGTAGCAACGCTCTGGGGATCATCGCGAATGGGGGAAACGCGTAATGTGTCTCCCCCGTCCAGGAGTGACGGAAAGCGTCCACTGCTGAGGCCCTCGGGTCTGGTCTCCAGCTGAAGAATCGAGGCAGCTGATGATTGAGGCGAGAGGCGAAAAGATCTATGCCTAAGGGGCCCCAAAGTTGGTTCAGTTGTATGAAGACTGAGCGGTCCAGACGCCAGTCGCTGGAGTCGGTAAGGTAACGGGAATTCCAATCTGCTAACCCGGGATGTATTCTGCCATAGGGATGATATTGCGGGACAGGCAGAAGTGCCAAAAGTCTTTGGCAATATCCGCTAGAATTTTGGATCTGGTGCCCCCTAATCAGTTGATGTATTTCACCGCTGCAATATTGTCCATGCGTAATAATACGCAGCAATTGGATCTTTCCGTGAGAAAACTCTGGATGGCGAACAAGGCCGCTAGGAGTTCCAGCGCATTGATGTGTAGGAGGGACTCCCTGTTGGACCAGGTCCCTCCCGTCGAGGTCTCGCCTAAGCGAGCGCCCCAGCCCCGCCGGCTCGCGTCTGATTCTAAGATGACGTCTGGGCATGAGTTGAAGATCGTTTTGCCGTTCCACTCGACGGCATGTCGCAGCCACCACTGCAATTCTGTTCTGGCCTCCGCAGAGAGAGGTACCTCGTCTGCGTATCTGAGACCCTGTCGTAGATGAAGGATCTTGAGCCGTTGGAGGGCCCTGTAGTGGAGAGGGGCTGGGAATATGGCTTGTATGGAGGCCGCAAGAAGACCTACCAGTCGGGCTAATACGCGTAGAGATAAATAGCTCCTGCGTAGCACTGCTCTGATCTCTTTGCGGATCAGGGCTAGTTTTGCTCTGGGTAAACGGAGGACGGCTTGGTTGGTGTCTACCAAGAAGCCCAGGAATTCCATTTCTTGAGCAGGGGTAAGGACCGATTTTTCTTGGTTGATCAAGAAACCTAGTTTTTGTAGCAAGTTGATCGTCCAAATCATGTGGCGCGAAGCTTGTGTTTTGGAGCATGCTATGATGAGGATGTCGTACAGGTAAATTATCAGACGCACTCCTCTGCTCCTCAGAGACGCTACTATCGGTTTCAAAAGTTTGGTGAAACACCACGGAGCGGACGACAGTCCGAACGGAAGGCATGTAAATTGCCAAGTGCGTCCCCACCATCTGAAGCGGAGTAGCTGTTGGGATCCTGGGTGCATAGGAACGGTGAGGTAGGCGTCCTTTAGGTCTACCTTTACTAGCCAATCTCCCGGTTGAAGGAGATCTCGGAGGCAGTGGATACCCTCCATCTTGAAATGTCGATATGCGACATGTTGATTCAAGTCCCGAAGGTTTATTACGGGGCGGTAGCCTCCCCCTTTCTTTTTGACTAGGAAGAAGTTGCTGATAAACCCCGGGGAGGATGGGTCGACTTCGACCACCGCTTGTTTGGAAATGAGGTCCCCGTAATTCGTTGTCTATTAGAGCTATGTTTTGTTTTGCAAATCGAATTGGGGGGGGGGGGGTAGCCCGCCTAGATTCGGAGAGGACAACAGTTCTATGTGAAACCCTGTTATGGTGTTCAGTATCCACGGATCTGCCGTAATCGCAGACCAAGCGTGGGTAAAAAACATCAGTCGTCCCCCCACAGGTGTGTGAGGAAGTGGAGCGATGGGAGTACTCACCGGTGTATGGACGAGAGCGGGGATATCCTCTGTTTCCACGTCCTCTCCATGGTCTACCACGAGGCGGGAAAAATGGCGCTGGTTGTGCCACTGTGTTGTATGGAGGTGGAGCCTGGGTATAAGGTTGGGCAGTTGCCCTGTTGAACGGTCTGAAACTGGTATTGCGGCCGGCAGAACGGCCCCTACTTCTGCCGGTCCGGGGAAAAACCCTATGCGTTCCAGATTTTTTGAGCGAGGTTTGGGCTTTATCGAGGCTGTTAAAGAGCCCTACAAATTTATTAATGTCCTTGACCAAGGACTCGCCGAACAGCATCCCTTCTGCTGTTGGACCTGGCTCCGTTTCTGCCAGGTGGGCTAATTGTGGGTCAAGGCGCATCAGTATGGAGCATCTGCGCTCGATAGAACAGGCGGTGTTAGCGCTGCCCACTAGACATATGGCTCTTTGGGCCCATCCTCTTAGTTGGGTTATGTCGACTGTCTGGTCTGAAGTCGCCGCTTGCTCTGACAGATTTAAAATCTTTGTCAGCGGGCCAAGGAGATCAAGGATCCGGTCCTGTATACTTTTAAAGGAGCGGTCTATCCCTTTTTTGGGGAACTTTCCTGTTTTTAACAGGTATTTGGAGAGGATGGGGTCTATCTCGTGTGTTAAGACCACCTTCTTAGGAATATATGGGCGAGGGCATTCTGCCGCAAGTTTGTTCCGATTAGTCCTCTCAAGGGACCTACGTGCCCAGAATTCCACATATTTTGATACATGGGGTAAAGGGGACCAATGACATAATGATTATTGGTATTTATATAAGTTATGAAATAAAAATGAGGGCAAATAAGCTGTTCTATATGTTGTATAAGAAAGCTGTTCTTGCACAACGCAATGCACTAAGCTGTGCAGTAATCAATAAAAGAAACTATCCAGCAGAGAAACAGAGAGAGGAATAAATTCCTTCTCCCTGAGCGGTATATTAGCTGATATAAGATTAGTAATTTTTTGCAGGCTTTTTTGCAGGCTAATTAAGTAATCCAGGCACTGAATAACGCTGCGGTGGGAGGAGAGCCTGGAGTGTATTTCCTTCCTGAGGCAAAGTCTCGCGAGACTACGCCTCAGGAGTCCTATTGGACAGGAGAGCTGAGTGAATATCCTCCAGAGGCGAAGTCTCGCGAGACTACGCCTCCGGAATCCCTATTGGTAGGCTGCGTGAGGGACAGTGCGACGGACACGCCCCTCCTCGGCCCGCGAGCGCGAAGACCTGATCGAAGGGGAAGAAGGAAGGGAGTCCTCAAAATGGCGGCGGACACCGCGGCAAGGTGAGGCACACACGTGAGGTGAGGTAGCGCCCCGCGCAAGCCACCAAGGGATAAAACGGTGACAGCGGGGAACAGACAGGGCCCGGAGGCAATCAGAAAATTAATAAACCATCGCACTAGGCGCAATGGCACCAGCGAAAACCTGACAGAAAAGGGATTAAATATAAAAACCTTTGACAATCCTAACATCTAAGCCATCACATTAAGCGCAATGGCATCAAGGTTAAAATGAAGAAAAAGGACTAAATATGAAAGCCGTTGATAATCTTAGGCTATATCATATATGTATTTCATAAAATTATACTCATCTGAATATCCGTGCTGCTATGAGCAGAAAGAAAGAGGAAGATGCAAGATGGGACAGTACTTATATAGGGGCTACAGAATGGGAGTGGCTACTGGCCCTAGGACTGCTGGGAGTTGTAGTCCGTACAGTTTTTTCTGTTTTTTCACTTACATTAAAATTGAATATTGAACTTTTTCTGCTATGGGCATTAATAAAGAAGGATTAATGCATTAAGATATGAGCCTCCTGTCTGATATATAATTATAATTACGTTTTGAAGCAGAGGTATAACCTTGTATCTTTGTGCAGGCAGGGTATACAGTATGTATATATTTATTTTACACCCACGCACCTACAAAAAGATGGAAGCAAATGCTAACCAGCTGGGCTTAATTATTAAGAAGCTTCATTTTTTTTAAAAGGGAAGTTTCTGTGGATGGAAAGATGGGTTGTAGAGAGGAAACAAAACCACCAGCACCTAGTGTGTAATATCACACGAATGACCACACAGAGACACAGACGTAAATGTCCAAACCAACTCACCCTACATGATGTTCTCTCATTGGAGAAAGATCCGGGGTGCAAGATCTGTGTGCCTCTCCATGTTGCCAAGTTTAAACCACAAGTTGAGTACAACTGTAATATTCTGTTAAAATATAATTAGATGTTCGAGACACTGGACAAACTGCAAGACTGTTCTTAAAATACATGGAACGTGTAAAAAAATTGCAAATGTGTAAAAACAGGAAAAACAATCAGCGCAAACAACCAATATGAATAAACAAAATTAAAGTGGAGGTTCACCCTAAAACAATTATATAACATTACATCCAGCATACTAACGACATGTACAGTATGCTGGTATTTTATCTTTTTTTCGCCGTACATACCGTTTTATTCTTATTTTCCCCCCGGCTTCCGGGTTCTGATTCCCGCGGGACTGGGCGTTCCTATTGAGAGGTTAGATGATTGACGTCTGGTGAAAAACTTCACCTGGCGCATAAGGCGCGTCACCAGTTTTCCGTAAATAGCCGACCTGCGAGTCGGCTCTATATGGCGCCTGAGCAGTCAGCTTTACACGGCGGGCGCAGGCGCTGTATAGAGCCGACTCGCAGGTTGGCTATTTACGGAAAACTGGTGACGCGCCTTATGCGCCAGGTGAAGTTTTTCACCAGACGTCAATCATCTAACCTCTCAATAGGAACGCCCAGTCCCGCGGGAATCAGAACCCAGAAACCGGGGGAGAAATAAGAATAAAACGGTATGTACGGCGAAAAAAAAAAATACCAGCATACTGTACATGTCGTTAGTATGCTGGATGTAATGTTATATAATTGTTTTAGGGTGAAACTCCACTTTAAATGCTAGCTGAACACAAATAGGTAATCACAAGCCTATAGAAACAATACAAAAACAATGGGTATGTGCAGCGCAAATAAAAATGAAATCTTTAGAATTTTGTCTGACCAAAAATTACTTCTGGCATGATGAGAAATTCTATTTGCAGACACTCAAGGTCGCATGGGCGCTCGTTTTGCGCTAAGTGTAGCAAATTTATTCATGGCCCTATGGGAGGAGGAAAACATTTTTGGTGACAGACCGGTACAACTTGTATGCTACCAAAGATATATTGACGATCTGATTATGATCTGGGAAGGGGGATCTCATTAGTCTTCAGATGTTTATGTCCAGGTTGAACGGGAACACTAAAAACGCTTATTCTGGAATGCCGATGCTTCATTCATGGCATTCCTGGATTTGGAGATTTTCAGACAAGGTGACTCTTTTAAAACCAGGATTTTTTTCAATCCCACTGACAGAAGTGGGTACATACCATTGGATAGCTGTCACCACCACTCATGGCTATAAAACATCCCCAAGGGGCAATTTATACGGCTGCGGCGAAATTGCACCCTTGAGTCTGGTTATCATACACAAGCCAATGTATTAGCAGACGGATTCCTCCAAAAGGAATATACTAAGGATCATATTGCAGGTGATATCCAAACAGTTGGGAATATGGTTCGAGCCATTTTAGTCGCAGATTCTAACAAAAATAAAAAGGGAGGTGTTAATAATTTTGAATATAGGATAATCTTAGATTATAATATTCAGCACAAAAAATTAGAAAGAATTATAATGAGACATTGGGAAATTTTAAAGAAAGATAGCATTTTAGGTGCAGCACTGCCCCCACGACCGAAATTCATTTATAAAAAAAACCCCACTCTGAGGGACATACTTGCCCCCAGTGTGATTGATCCCCCTGTCACAAGAGAAAATAGACTTTTTAATATTTTGGTTTCTATGCATGCGGAAAATGTCCAGTATGCAGGCAATGCAAACACAATCTGAAGAGGAAGGATTTTATTGCTTTTGCCAAAAAAAGAAAGTATCAGATTAAAAATCGTATTACTTGTGACACCATTGGGGTGGTGTACATGTTAGAATGTGATTGCGGACTCCAGTACGTGGGGAGAACCTCCAGACCCATGGGGGTCGGCATAGCAGAACATGTAAACATAAAGAGAGGTCTTAAAACCCATAATGTGTCTAAACACTTTAGAATGTTTCATGACAGAGATCTGAAATGCCTCAAGTTTTGGGGCTTAGAAAAGGTGACCAAACATTGGAGAGGAGGGAATTATTTATGTATATATGATTAACGAGAATCTCTGTGGATCCATGAGACCAAAGTTGCCGTGCCTAGGGGGTTAAATGTTGAGTGTGATCTCAACTGTTTTATATCAGATAAGTAGACTTTTTATTAATAAATTCTTATTTTAGCTTATATTTGTTAAGAGATGGCCGCGGATTTTTTAATATATGTCCATTATATATCATTTTTATTACTCATTTTATTGTATATAGGGACTGTATGTGTAATATATTTTTACTGACATTTTTACTCTTATGTCTTTTACTTCCTTTCATGTGAGCTGGTGACCCCATAGAGAAAGGCAGCCGTTTTAGTATTTTTCTCTGACTTCCGTTTCCGCTTTTGGTTTCTATAGTCACCAGCTTGTTACTTAACAGGCCGGGTGACACTCAGGCTCCACCCCCCGCTGACGAAGTCCAACAAGGACGTAACGCAGCGTATGGGAAGAGGAGCTTATGCACGGACATCACCCGCTGCCATCTCTCTGCTGGATTGTTACATTCAGCTTCCCTGCTTGTTTGATACTTTTGTTTTATCCCTGTGCTACCATTAGCGTATACCTTTTTATATGTCCCCTTCCTTTTATTCAAATAAACATACGGAGGCCATTTAGATCGTTTCCTTTATTTTTTTGGTCATGCACTCCAATGCAATTTCACCCAGCAACTTTTAGTGGAGATCACGGACACTGCAGGCCAGCCCTGGTTTTTCTGCTCATCTGTTTGGAGACACTCCTGCTGCATGGATCATTTGGTATTATCCCTTGTTGGATACATGCTCACATGACCTTCTCCCACAGAGAGGTCCATCTTTTCTGGTAAGCACATTGTGTGTATGGCAGGGCTGGACTGGGACAAAAATTTGGCCCTGGACTTCATCCAGACCGGCCCACTGACAGGTTTCTCCAATGTGGGTGGCTGGACAGGGAGAGGAGGTGAACGCTGCGGGGAGGGAGAAGAGGTGAACGCGGCGGGGAGGGAGAGGAGGTGAACGCTGCAGGGGGAGAGGAGGCGCACGCTGCAGGGGGGAGAGGAGGCGAATGTTGCCAGGAGGGAGAGGAGGCGAATGCTGCGGGGAGGGAGAGGAGGCGAACGCTGCGGGGAGGGAGAGGAGGCGAACGCTGCGGAGATGGGAGAGGAGGCGAACGCTGCGGGGAGGGAGAGGAGGCGAACGCTGCGGAGATGGGAGAGGAGGCGAACGCTGCGGGGAGGGAGAGGAGGCGAACGCTGCGGGGAGGGAGAGGAGGCGAACGCTGCGGGGAGGGAGAGGAGGCGAACGCTGCGGGGAGGGAGAGGAGGCGAACGCTGCGGGGAGGGAGAGGAGGTGAACGCTGCAGGGAGGGAGAGGAGGCGAACGCTACGGGGAGGGAGAGGAGGTGAACGCTGCGGGGAGGGAGAGGAGGTGAAGGCTGCGGGGAGGGAGAGGAGGCGAACGCTGCGGGGAGGGAGAGGAGGCGAACGCTGCGGGGAGGGAGAGGAGGTGAACGCTGCAGGGAGGGAGAGGAGGCGAACGCTACGGGGCGGGAGAGGAGGTGAACGCTGCGGGGAGGGAGAGGAGGTGAAGGCTGCGGGGAGGGAGAGGAAGTGAGCGCTGTGGGAAAGGGGAGACAGAGGAGCGATAGGAGCGGAGGGGGCGGCGGTCCGCTGTCACTGAAGCTGGCCCACTGAGCCATCGGCCCACCGGGAAACTCCCTGTAGTCCAGATGGCCAGTCCATCCCTGGTGTGTGGTGGAGGATTCTGTTGTCACGTTCACCAGCAGAGGATTTAAACTCACCTACTTCACGAGGGACTTAAACCTTACCATGGTCTTACTATTGGGACTTATATTATATTATGTTGTGATTTGCATATCACTGTTTCATTTATTACTTTATTTGCGCTGCACATACCCATTGTTTTTGTAGTGTAAAAAAATCTTCACTACGTCCAGGCTGCCATTGCTGGGGACAACCTAAGAGATCTTCCTCGCCGACACCCTACACTACGGAATCCCTTGCAGCTAAACTCAAGCCCTGCAAACGGATAAGTAGCAATTGTTTCACTTGTAGTGCTTTAGAAAAACTTGCTACATATATTGCTTCTAAACATTTGCTTTATTAAACTCTGGCTTGTTAGATACTAACATACTGCTTGGGACTGACTGTTGTGCCTTGGCTGTTTGCTGTGGAACATCTTAAAGGAACATACACTCTCAAATTAGCTGAGCTATATTTGCCTCTCTTACGCAACTATTTGTTGCCACCACAAATCCTATATACTACGTGCTTGACAAAAGTCGTTACTTGTTTATGGGCCCATGCCCTAAGTTACTGAACATGTTCGCCTTAACTTTTCTATGCTAAGGGATGAAGGTATTTTATACCTGCTCCCTTAGTGGCCTAATGCATTTCCTTATGTTAAAGTGATATGATGTAGAGAACCCCCAAACTCCTGTTCTCTGATTGGAGTGATGCCTGGGGTCCGGTACTGATAATCACTTGCATACAGAAATGCATTGGAATCTTCACGTGCATTGGAATCTTTTAACATTAGCGGTTGGACGCATTTTGTATACGTCCACCCTTAGTAGCTCAAGGCATTCCTATATCTGAGAGAGAGATATGGTGTAGAGAACCCCCAAACTCCTGTTCTCTGATTGGAGTGACCAACTTGCAAACCATGTTGTCACCCTTACTCAAAAGGTAGATGCTCTTGCTCAAACTGTACAAAATCTACAAGCAGAAAATCAGGCTCTGGAAGATTTAGTTGTTCAGACTTCAAATGTCAATTCACCTGCTCCTTTTTCTGGTGATCAAAAGACCTATAGAGAATTCATTAATGCATGTTAATTAATGTTTGAACTTCGCCCTCGCACCTTCCCCAATGATAGGATTAAGGGGGGCGTGGCCAGGCAGCAGATGTAGCCGGACGCACTTTCAGCTCCTCTCCGCCGAATCTCCTGTAATCCATCTTGCTTACCACCCGTCTTACCTGCTTTTCACGCCCGCTAGCTGCGGGAAGGTCCCCTGGTCACTCCGGTACCTTTTGTTCCCCAGATCGAGGCGAATGTCGGCTGCTAGGAAACAATTTGCGGTGGCCCAGCACACGGCCAGGGGGAAACATAGCGAGGGAGCGGAAAAGCTCTTCTCCAGAACACTGGCTGCGGACATTAATACTCACCCAGAGGTGCATGACGAGCTTCCCGGTGGATCGTCGAATGCGGATGACACAGTCCCCCTGGAGGATGGAGGAGGCCCGGATTATCCATGGGGCGCAGTGAGTACTCCTGATGGCAGCTCCACTAGGCCTTATGGCCAGAGGTGCAGTGTAATGTAAAGGGGTGCAGTGTAATGTAAAGGGTTCCAGAAGTGTAGTGTAATGTAAAGGGGTCCAGAGGTGCAGGGTGCTGTGTAATGTAAAGGGGTCCAGAGGTGCAAGGGGCTGTGTAATGTAAAGGGGTCCAGAGATGCAGGGTGCTATGTAATGTAAAGGGGTCCAGAGATGCAGTATAATTTAAAGGGATGCAGTGTAATGTAAAGGGCTCCAGAAGTGCAGTGTAATGTAAAGGGATCCAGAGGTGCAGGGTGCTGTGTAATGTAAAGGGGGTCCAGCGGTGCAGGGTGCTGTGTAATGTAAAGGGGAGCAGAGGTGCAAGGTGCTGTGTAATGTAAAAGGGTCCAGAGGTGCAGGGGGAAGTGTAATGTAAAGGGGTCCAGAGATGCAGGGTGCTATGTAATGTAAAGGGGTCCAGAGATGCAGTCTAATTTAAAGGGATGCAGTGTAATGTAAAGGGATCCAGAGGTGCATGATGCTGTGTAATGTAAAGGGGTCCAGTGATGCAGGGTGCTATGTAATGTCAAGGAGTCCAGAGGTGCAGGGTGCTGTGTAATGTAAAAGGGGTCCAGAGGTGCAGGGTGCTGTGTAATGTAAAGGGGGTCCAGAGGTGCAGGGTGCTGTGTAATGTAAAGGGGTCCAGAGGTGCAGGGTGCTGTGTAATGTAAAGGGGTCCAGAGGTGCAGGGTGCTGTGTAATGTAAATGGATACAGAGGTGCTGTGTAATGTAAAGGGGTGCAGTGTAATGTAAAGGGTTCCAGAAGTGCAGTGTAATGTAAAGGGGTCCAGAGGTGCAGGGTGCTGTGTAATGTAAAGGGGTATAGTGATGCAGGGTGCTGTGTAATGTAAAAGGGGTCCAGTGATGCAGGGTGCTGTGTAATGTAAAGGGGTCCAGAGGTGCAAGGTGCTGTGTAATGTAAAGGGGTCCAGAGGTGCAGTCTAATGTAAAGGGGTCCAGAAGTGCAGTGTAATGTAAAGGGATCCAGAGGTGCAGGGTGCTGTGTAATGTAAAGGGGGTCCAGAGGTGCAGGGTGCTGTGTAATGTAAAGGGGGTCCAGAGGTGCAGGGTGCTGTGTAATGTAAAGGGGGTCCAGAGGTGCAGGGTGCTGTGTAATGTAAAGGGGGTCCAGAGGTGCGGTGCTGTGTAATGTAAAGGGGTCCAGAGGTGCAGGGTGATGTGTAATGTAAAGGGGTCCAGTGATGCAGGGTGCTGTGTAATGTAAAGGGGGTCCAGAGGTGCAGGGTGCTGTGTAATGTAAAGGGGGTCCAGAGGTGCAGGGTGCTGTGTAATGTAAAGGGGGTCCAGAGGTGCAGTTGTGGAGAGGGGGTACACAGTAGTGACAAGGAGATATTGAAGGATGCAGAGGATGCAGTGGGGTGTTTTTACATTTTACCATGAGGGGGTGCCAGATATAGGATCCGCCCCAGGTGCCAAATGCTCTAGGTACGCCCCTGGTAACAATAATAAAAATTTAAAATTAAAATCAGTGCCAGGGTTAGTGTTTGAGTCAGGGTGAAAGGTCAGGGTCAGTATTTTTTTTTTAATTAGTCTGAGTGTCAGTTAGTTAGTTTTAGCTAGGATTAAAAAAAAAAGGGTAAGGCAAAATGTACATACAACAAATTACATACACATATGTGGTATCACTGCGATCATCAGGAGCAGGATCATTACATGTTGGGTTGTTCTTTGGTGATAGGTTATGATAGTAGCAAGAAGTATACAGCTAACTTTAAAAAAAAGTTTTAGGCCAGTTTTCCTTTCATAATAAAACAAATATTGAAAGCCAAATTTGCCCTAAAAAAATATATAAAAGTATAATCCACCTGGATGCACAAAGTAGTTATGATGATATGTATGGTTTTACTAACACATGTCAATATAAACTTGTATCTTTGTGCAGGCAGGGTATACAGTATGGCCCAGATTCACAGAGAGTGGGCGCACATTACGCCGCCATAGAGTAACCAATGTACGCTACGCCAACGCAGCGCAGAGAGGCAAGCACTGAATTCAGCAAGCCAGTGCTCCCAACGCTGCGCCAGCGTGGCGTGGGATTCGAAGGCGTAAGCCGGCGTAGGTGAAAGTGGGCGTGACCCATGCAAATGAGGCGTGACCCCATGCAAATGATGGTCCGAGCGCCAGACAGATACGTATCACGAACTGCGCATGCGCCGTGACGTGGATGCATTCCCCTGCGCATGCTCACAACCACGTCGAAACAACTGCCTAAACTACGCAAGATCACTGCGTTATGGCATGAACGTAACCTACGCCCAGCCAGACACACGTCCAACGTAAAATACGCCGGCTTGTTCCCTGGTGCAGACCTTTGCATGTCTGCTGCTGGGTTGCACCTCCTTCATGGGGAATAACTTTATGCCAACGTAAAACTTACGCGCACCTTGCGTAGCCTGCGTCGGGCGCACGCAGATTCGTGAATCGTCGTATTTCCCTCATTTGCATGTTTGAATGACTAATCAATGGGAGCGGCACCATGCGTCCAGCCTAAATGTGCGCCCAGCCTACGCCGGCGTAAGCAAGCTACGTCGGCGGGGTGTAGCCTGGTTTTGGGCGCATATCTGTTTGTGGGTCTGGCGCACTGATACGACGGCGCACATTTGCACTTACGTCGGCGTAACTTGTTATACGTCGGCGTAAGTGCTTTGTGAATCTGGTCCATTGTATATATTTATTTTACACCCACGCACCTACAAAAAGATGATAGCAAATGCTGACCAACTGGGCTTAATTATTAAGAAGCTTCGTTTTTTAAAAAAAGGGAAGTTTCTGTCGATGGAAAGATGGGTTGTCGAGAAGAAACAAAACCACCAGCACCTAGTGTGTAATATCACACGAATGACCACACAGAGACACCAACTCACCCTACATGATGTTCTCTCATTGGAGAAAGATCTGGGGTGCAATATCTGTGTGCGTCTCCACGTTGCCAAGTTTAAACCACAAGTCGATGAGCATAACTGTAATATTCTGTAAAAATATAATTAGATGTTCAAGACACTGCACAAACTGAGAACAAACTGCAAAATTGTTCTTAAAATACATGTACAAAGTACATGTAAAAAAATAGGCTAGCACTAAATATTCTTTAGAACAGGGGTCCCCAACCCTCGGGCCGTGGGCCTGTTGATGACCGTGCCACACAGCAGGCGGTGAGTGGTGACCGTGGTCTGCACATGTCTATCACAGACCGCCGCTGCCGCTCACCACCTGCTGTGCCGCCATGCCTGTGTGTCTTCTCCTGCCTGCTCCACCTGCCCGATGATGTCATCCTATCAGCAGGGCAGATGCGGGAGGAGATCTGAATGGAAAGCTCCTACTGCCCTCTGCCCTGCTGAGTAGATGGCATAATCAGGCGGGCAGGGGAGCCGGGAGAGGACACACAAACTGAGCACAGCCTCTGCCCTGCCAAAGGAGTCCTAAGCATGGGAGGTAGAGATTAGAATAGGAGAGAGGAAAGGGGGAGCCGACTGCAAGGGCACTGTGATGTAAAGGGAACTGCTCTGCAAAGGGGGCACTGTAATATAAAGGGGACTGTGCTGTAAACGGGCATTTTAATCATTAAAGTACTGTCCCCTTTATATCAGAGCCCCCATTTACATTACAGTGCCCCCTATGCAGAGCAGTCCTCTTTATATAACAGTGCCCCCTTTACATTACAGTGCAGTCCCTTTTACATCACAGCCCACCTTTACATTACAGTGCACCCTTTACAGTGCAGTTCCTATTCCATTACAGTGCCCCCTTTACAGTGCAGTACAGTGCAATGGGCACAAATCGCACCGCATTGCACTAAAGTCATGCATGCACCAATTTTGGAACCGCATTGCAACTGGATCACATGGTCAATTTGTACCATGCAATCTGGTGCAGGCGAACACACTGCGTTTACAGTGTGTGGAGAATAAGGCGCTCTGGATAACAAGGAGACTTTAACAAACAGTACACGATTGGGTCTTGGAATGTGATTAATGCACCACAGCAGCACTTTAGAAGAAGGAAGCACACTCTATAGGAAAAACAAAGTAGAGAAGAAGGTGCTTCTAAGTGCAGTAATAAAACACTTTCATGACAAAAAAGGGTTAAAAACACTTACAAGATGGAAGTGAAAAACAGGCATATCAATAAATCCATACATCCAGCGGGATGCCTCCTGGGAGTAAAGACAGCTGCAGGTGAAAGTTCCAGCCAACCAGTGGTGGTAATCACTGTCTCTCTGATCCAAGATGGAGGGCCATCCTGTCAGGACCTGCATGGATTCCACGCAACTAGAAGTGATGTCAGAGTGGGTGGGACATGTTTGCGGAGCATGCCCAGTCATACTCAGCCATTGCTGTTGTTCCCTAGTCTCCCCTGCAGCCAATGCTCACATAGGGGAGACAGAGCTGTGGAGTCAGGAGGTGGAGCTGCGGATAACACAACCGGACCGGAGTGGCCTAAAAATAGGTAATTATACACATCTTTTTTACATAGGTTATGCAGCATATGTAGTAGGAGGGAGGAGAAAGCATTTTTAAACATAGTTAGTGTTAGGCAGGAATTCCACTTTTAAAGCGGGCGAAAAATTTTTTTTAACATTAGATTGATGCTCAAAATGAGCCTCAATCTAATGTTAAAAATTAACATTTCCGGGTGAACCTCCACTTTAAGTTTAGTACTGTAAAAGTTGCTTAGTTGCTGCTATTGAGGATTGCTTACTAGGCATAATTGGTTTCAATTTTTTTTTGTCCTACTATAGTGTCCAGACACTGAAGGTGCTACACAATGTTTCTGCAAATGTACCTCAGCTGCCAGATTTCTTATGTTTGCACAAAGGTAAATCCTGTGTGTTGTGCCTCGAAGTTGATTCTGGAGATTTGTGGTTATCATCACTTATATAAAGTAGTTCCACTATTATTACAAGTTTAAACCTGCCAAAGCACTCCCTCTTATATTGCAGCCTAACCAATCTATTTACATTCTGTACAGCCATTGAACAATATTTGTGGATATTGTATCTCAAATAGGCATGAGCCAAACACCCCCCCCCCCCCCCCCCCCCCCCCCGGTTCGGTTCACACCAGAACTTGCGAACAGGCAAAAAATTTGTTTGAACACGCGAACACCGTTAAAGTCTATGGGACACGAACATGAAAAATCAAAAGTGCTCATTTTTAAAGGCTTACATGCAAGTTATTGTCCTAAAAAGTGTTTGGGGAACCGGGTCCTGCCCCAGGGGACATGTATCAATGCAAAAAAAAGTTGTTTTTTCAGGAGAAGTGATTTTAATAATGCTTAAAGTAAAACAAAATATGCTTGCAAAGTAGCATGTTTCCCATACTTAAAACTGTCCCTGCACAAAATGTCATTTCTAAAGGCCCTTCAGGTCTGGTATGGATATAAAAGGGAACCCCGCGCCATTTTTTTTTTAAATGGCATGGGGTTCCCCCCAAAAATCCATACCAGACTCTTCAGGTCTGGTGTGGATCTTAAGGGGAACCTCGCACCACAATTAAAAAAAATGGTGTGGGGTCCCCCCCAAAACTCCATACCAGACCCTTATCCGAGCACGCAACCATGCAGGCCACAGGAAAAGAGAGGGGATTAGAGAGTGGTATAAGTACACCCTAACCATAACCTAAAAAGTTAAATATGAACAAAAAAATTATCCACTATATGAGTGAGTGACCCCCAAGTGAGAAGTGGGGGAAACAAAGGAGGACCTCCCGAGTGGTGCAAACAATTATATAATACAACTTAAATATAAAGTGTCCTAGTGCAAATTAAATAATGCTCCCTCATAAGTGGGAGATAACTGATGATGTCAGTGAAACACAATGTGCAATAAAGCTAACTGGCCATAAAAATGTGCCAATTAATAAACCATGTGTTACCCACTTTTATTGAGGACTCCTGCTGTCTTGAAGGTGGCCTTTATACAGTATGTAGCAACACCCCTGGTCAAACAGGGTAGGCTTAGGCTGAACCCGCTGTGGGTTCCCATCTCTCTCTTACTCCTTGATCTACCAAGGGTAGGTAGCACCATTACCCCCACCCATTTTTGTTTATTAACGGGTACATTGTACCTCTATCATTTCACAAAATAAAGTGTCAAAAATGTTAAAAACCACACAGACACAGTTGGGATAAGATTTGTGAATCGTCGTATTTCCCTCATTTGCATGTTTGAATGACTAATCAATGGGAGCGGCACCATGCGTCCAGCCTAAATGTGCGCCCAGCCTACGCCGGCGTAAGCAAGCTACGTCGGCGGGGTGTAGCCTGGCGCATATCTGTTTGTGGGTCTGGCTCACCGATACGACGGCGCACATTTGCACTTACGTCGGCGTAACTTGTTATACGTCGGCGTAAGTGCTTTGTGAATCTGGTCCATTGTATATATTTATTTTACACCCACGCACCTACAAAAAGATGATAGCAAATGCTGACCAACTGGGCTTAATTATTAAGAAGCTTCATTTTTTAAAAAAAGGGAAGTTTCTGTGGATGGAAAGATGGGTTGTCGAGAAGAAACAAAACCACCAGCACCTAGTGTGTAATATCACACGAATGACCACACAGAGACACCAACTCACCCTACATGATGTTCTCTCATTGGAGAAAGATCTGGGGTGCAATATCTGTGTGCGTCTCCACGTTGCCAAGTTTAAACCACAAGTCGATGAGCATAACTGTAATATTCTGTAAAAATATAATTAGATGTTCAAGACACTGCACAAACTGAGAACAAACTGCAAAATTGTTCTTAAAATACATGTACAAAGTACATGTAAAAAAATAGGCTAGCACTAAATATTCTTTAGAACAGGGGTCCCCAACCCTCGGGCCGTGGGCCTGTTGATGACTGGGCCGCACAGCAGGCGGTGAATGGTGACCGTGGTCTGCACATGTCTATCACAGACCGCAGCTGCCACTCACCACCTGCTGTGCCGCCATGCCTGTGTGTCTTCTCCTGCCTGCTCCACCTGCCCGATGATGTCATCCTATCAGCAGGGCAGATGGGAGAGGAGATCTGAATGGAAAGCTCCTACTGCCTCTGCCCTGCTGAGTAGATGGCATAATCAGGCGGGCAGGGGAGCCGGGAGAGGACACACAAACTGAGCACAGCCTCTGCCCTGCCAAAGGAGTACTAAGCATGGGAGGTAGAGATTAGAATAGGAGAGAGGAAAGGGGGAGCCGACTGCAAGGGCACTGTGATGTAAAGGAAACTGCTCTGCAAAGGGGGCACTGTAATATAAAGGGGACTGTGCTGTAAACGGGCATTGTAATCATTAAAGTACTGTCCCCTTTATATCAGAGCCCCCATTTACATTACAGTGCCCCCTATGCAGAGCAGTCCTCTTTATATCACAGTGCCCCCTTTAAATTACAGTGCCCCCTTTACAGTGCAGTCCCTTTTACATCACAGCCCACCTTTACTTTACAGTGCCCCCTTTACAGTGCAGTACAGTGCAATGGGCACAAATCGCACCGCATTGCACTTAAGTCATGCATGCCCCAATTTTGGAAATGCATTGCAACTGGATCACATTTTCAATTTGTACCAAGCAATCTGGTGCAGGCAAACACACGTTTACAGAGTGTGGAGAAAAAGGCGCTCTGGATAACAAGGAGACTTTAACAAACAGTACATGATTGGGTCTTGAAATGAGATTAATGCACCACAGCAGCACTTCAGAAGAAGGAAGCACACTCTATAGGAAAAACAGAGTAGAGAAGAAGGTGCTTCTAAGTGCAGTAATAAAACACTTTCATGACAAGGAAGGGTTAAAAACACTTACAAGATGGAAGTGAAAAACAGGCATATCAATAAATCCATACATCCAGCGGGATGCCTCCTGGGAGTAAAGACAGCTGCAGGTGAAAGTTCCAGCCAACTAGTGGTGGTAAACACTGTCTCTCTGATCCAAGATGGAGGACCATCCTGTCAGGACCTGCATGGAATCCACTCAACCAGAAGTGATGTCATAGTGGGTGGGACATGTTTCGGAAGAATGACCAGTCATACTCAGCCATTGCTGTTGTTCCCTAGTCTCCCCTGCAGCCAATGCTCACATAGGGGAGACAGAGCTGTGGAGTCAGGAGGTGGAGCTGCGGATAACACAACCGGACCGGAGTGGCCTAAAAATAGGTAATTATACACATCTTTTTTACATAGGTTATGCAGCATATGTAGTAGGAGGGAGGAGAAAGAATTTTTAAACATAGTTAATGTTAGGCAGGAATTCCACTTTTAAAGCGGGAGTTCATCCGAAAAAAAATTTTTAACATTAGATTGATGCTCATTTTGTCAAGGGGAATCGGGTAGTTTTTTTAAAAACGAAGCAGTACTTACCGTTTTAGAGAGCGATCTTCTCCGCCGCTTCCGAGTATGGTCTTCGGGACTGGGCGTTCCTATTTGATTGACAGTCTTCCGACAGGCTTCCGACGGTCGCATACATCGCGTCACGAGTAGCCGAAAGAAGCCGAACATCAGGGCGGCTCTATACGGCGCCTACGCACCGACGTTCGGCTACTTTCGGAAAATCGTGACGCGATGGATGTGACCGTTGGAAGCCTGTCGGAAGACTGTCAATCAAATAGGAACGCCCAGTCCCGCAGCCCATATCCGGAAGCGGCGGAGAAGATTGCTCTCTAAAACGGTAAGTACTGCTTCGTTTTTTTAAAAAACTACCCGATTCCCCTTGACAAAATGAGCCTCAATCTAATGTTAAAAATTAACATTTCCGGGTGAACCTCCACTTTAAGTTTAGTATTGTAAAAGTTGCTTAGTTGCTGCTATTGAGGATTGCTTACTAGGCATAATTGGTTTCAAATTTTTTTGTCCTACTATAGTGTCCAGACACTGAAGGTGCTACACAATGTTTCTGCAAATGTACCTCAAAAGTGCTCATTTTAAAGGCTTACATGCAAGTTATTGTCCTAAAAAGTGTTTGGGGAACCGGGTCCTGCAATGCAAAAAAAAGTTGTTTTTTCGGGGAGAAGTGATTTTAATAATGCTTAAAGTAAAACAAAATATGCTTGCAAAGTAGCATGTTTCCCATACTTAGAACTGTCCCTGCACAAAATGTCATTTCTAAAGGCCCTTCAGGTCTGGTATGGATATAAAAGGGAACCCCGCGCCATTTTTTTTTAAATGGCATGGGGTTCCCCCCAAAAATCCATACCAGACTCTTCAGGTCTGGTGTGGATTTTAAGGGGAACCTCGCACCAAAATTAAAAAAAATGGTGTGGGGTCCCCCCCAAAACTCCATACCAGACCCTTATCCGAGCACGCAACCATGCAGGCCACAGGAAAAGAGGGGGGATTAGAGAGTGGTATAAGTACACCCTAACCATAACCTAAAAAGTTAAATATGAACAAAAAATTATCCACTATATGAGTGAGTGACCCCCAAGTGAGAAGTGGGGGAAACAAAGGAGGACCTCCCGAGTGGTGCAAACAATTATATAATAAAACTTAAATATAAAGTGTCCTAGTGCAAATTAAATAATGCTCCCTCATAAGTGGGAGATAACTGATGATGTCAGTGAAACACAATGTGCAATAAAGCTAAGTGGCCATAAAAATGTGCCAATTAATAAACCATGTGTTACCCACTTTTATTGAGGACTCCTGCTGTCTTGAAGGTGGCCTTTATACAGTATGTAGCAACACCCCTGGTCAAACAGGGTAGACTTAGGCTGAACCCGCTGTGGGTTCCCATCTCTCTCTTACTCCTTGGTCTACCAAGGGTAGGTAGCGCCATTACCCCCACCCATTTTTGTTTATTAACAGGTACATTGTACCTCTATCATTTCACAAAATAAAGTGTCAAAAATGTTAAAAACCACACAGACACAGTTGGGATAAGTCCTTTATTAAAAAAAAAAAAAACATTCCAGCGATGTAATCCATTCTCGATGTCACGCGGTGATCCATTCTCCAGCGATGCTCCAGTCTCCACTCTCCACTTAGTTAGCCATGAATAAGCACTAGTCTTGTGCGAAACGTCGGCTGTTCCCCTGTTCCTGTTTTATGATTTGGTGATGTATTTGCTGTTCATTTAAATAAAAGACAACCTGCACGTTTTTTTTGGAGTGCGGCTATCCATCTTTCATCTACTTTTCATGCTTGCCTAGTGCACTGCCAGCACCCTTGGAATCCTGTTTTAAACGTGTGACCATATAGCAGACCCACCTAGAGCGGTGACTCTCTTTCCAGTCTCCACTCCCCATGACGCGTAAGAGGGGGCAGGGTCACCCGTCCCCATCATTGGGTAACCCCCAGGGGACCCCGCTCTGTGACGCCACGGAGCGTGGGGTCACCCGTCCACATCATTGGGTAACCCCTGACTTGCCATTGAGAATGAATTATATAGCTGAAAATGTTTTTTTATCTTTTATTTTTTAATAAAGGACTTATCCCAACTATGTGGTTTTTACATTTTTTGACACTTTGTTAAAGGGGGCTTCCAGATTCCAATAAGCCCCTTGCCCGCAGACCCCCACAACCACCAGGCAAGGGTTGTGGGGATAAGGCCCTTGTCCCCATCAACATGGGCACATCCTCCCCATGTTGAGGGCATGTGGCCTGGTAAGGTTCAGGAGGGATGCCACTCACTCTCTCTGAATGGTCTAGTATGGATTTTTGGGGGAAACCCCACGACATTTAAAAAAAATGGCACAGGGTTCCCCTAATATCCATACCAGACCTGAAGGGCCTGAAATTGAATTTGGGGGGGACCTCCACGCTTTTTTTTAGGTTTGGGGTTAATATTCATACCAGACCCAAAGGCCCTGGTAATGAACTGGGGGAACCCCTGCCGCTTTTTTCAATGACTTTGATCTGTATTGCCGGGACCCGACAATTCATGAATAGCCGTGAGTAGTTTTAAATGACTTTTTTTCCTTTAGAAATTACATTTTGTGCAGGGACAGTTCTAAGCATGGGAAACATGCGCTACTTTACAGGCATACTATACACACCCCCAGGTATGAAATATTTCACTTTTATTGTTTCACTTTAAGCATTATTAAAATCACTGCTCCCGAAAAAACTGCAGTTTTTAAAACTTTTTTTGCATTGATACATGTCCCCTCGGGCAGGACCCAGGTCCCCAAACACTTTTTATGACAATTACTTGCATAGTAAACATTAAAATCAGCACTTTTGATTTCTCCCATAGACTTTTTAAGGGTGTTCCGCGTTTTTTTGGATTTGCCGCGAACACCCCAAATTGTTCACTGTTCACCGAACGGGCGAACAGCCAATGTTCGAGTGGAACTCATGTTCAACTCGAACATAAAGCTCATCCCTAATCTCAAATAACACACTCTAATATTAATTTCAAAATAAAAGCTATCTTGTCTCTCCCTCTTATATTGAGGCCTAATCAAGCTACTTACATACTGTCCAGCCACTGAAAAATATTTGTGTCTATTGTCTCTCAAATAATACATTCTAATTTCTATTTCAAGATAAAGCCTGCCCTGTCTTTTCCTCTTTTATATTGGGGCCTAACTAAGCTGTTTACATACTGCCCAGCAACTGAGCAATATTTTTGGCTATTGTCTCTTAACCACTTCCAGACCAGCAGTTGTAGTGCGGCAGGTTGGCTCGGCTTGTCAAAACAACATTACCTTAAGTCGCTTCACCCTTTGGCCACTAGGGGGCTCACCACCGGAGCCGATGCGAGTGCCCGTGGGCATGATGATCACCAGGCACCAGCAATCGCTCTTGACAGAGTGAGAACCGTAATCAGGGGAGAGGAGACTGATCGGGTGTCCCATCCCCCAACAGTTAGAATCACTCCCTAGGGAACACAGTTATCCCCTTGATTGCCCCTTATTGTTAACCCCTTCCCTGTCAGTAAGATTTACATAGTAATTATTTTTTTTTTATAGCACTAATCACTGTATAAATGTCAAAGGTCACAAAAATGTGTCAAAGCGTCAGATTTTTACCAAAAATATGTACACACATGTAAATATCAGCCAAAACTGAGGAAAAAATGTGTTTAAATAAAAGATTGGGATATTTATTATGGCAAAAATTAAAAGATATTGGGGGTTATTTACAAAAGGCAAGTCCACTTTGCACTACAAGTGCACTGCACATGCACTTGAAAATGCACTGGGGGAAGTTCTGCTGATTTTATCATCCAATCATGTGCAAGCTAAAATTATGTTTTTTATTTTCCTTGCATGCCATGCTCAGATCTACACTGACTGCACTTCCAAGTGCACTTTCAGTGCATTTTCAAGTGCACTTGCAGTGCACATGTAATGCAAAGTGGAGTTGTCTTTAGTAAATTAACCCCATTGTGTTTCAAAATTGTCGCTCTTTTTTTGTTTATAGCGCTAAAAAATTAAACCACAGAGGTGATCAAATACCACCAAAAGAAAGCTCTATTTGTGTGAAAAAAGGGACCTTAATTTTGTTTGGGTACAGCATTGCACGACCGCGCAATTGTCAGTTAAAGCGATGCAATGCCAAATTACGATAAAAAAATTGGCCTGATCATCCGGGGCTGCTCAATGACCAGGTTAAATAATACATGCTAAATCCCATTTTAGGATAAAACCTGCCTCATCGCTCCCTCTTGTATTGCAGCCTAATCAAGCTTCTTACATACTTCCCAGCTACAAATCAATATTTGTGGCTATTGTCCCTCAGATAATACAATCAAATTTTTATTGCAGAATAAAACCTGCCATTTCTCATTGAATTTGGTGTTTATTCAGGTGCTCTTGTACGGTCCTGATGCTAGCTAATGTTAACCAGGCCCATGCCTGAAGTCTATATTTGAAATAATTTAGGAATAATTTGGGATATGGGGATGGGAGGAAGTTTGGGGTATGCAGAGTTGTGGTTTTGAAGTGTTTTTGAGCACTCTGTTTTGAGTATAAAATTGTGTATAAAACTTTTGACACAATGTAGTGTGGTACTGCGAAAAAGAAGCTTGCAAACGATTCTATTAAACTGTTGTGCCAATTTATACAAGGTTGAGGGTGTTGGCCCTATATGGAGAAGCTGTCGAGTTGCCAGCCTGTATGGATCACTTGTGAGCTTAATTAGCCAGAGCACCGACTACTCTACACACCAACTATACTATATAGTGGTAGAGCTTGGGTGAGTTTTCCTCTCAGTATGCCCATGTGACCTGTGATCCCACCCATCTGTGGAGGGGGAGGGGCTTGACACCATGGTTGATAGCATAGAATGATATTTAAGCTGGCGTTCAGGTAGCAATACTTTTGGCTCTGAGGAAGAGGGCCTGACCCTAAGGCTGGATTCACACTTGTGCGGTGCGAATTCCAGCTCTGTTATCTCTGCAAAGAGATAAGAGAGCTGTTCAGCAGATCATCTCCATTTTTGCTGCAAATTTGGAGACCTGGGAGAGGGGAGGGGGGAAGTTTATTCAGGAGAATAAGAGAAATCCTGATGAGAAATGAACACATCTGCGAATCCGATGCGTGCCCATACAAGGTAATGGGCCTTAATTCGCACCTGAGCCGCACCGCAATGCCTAGAAAACGCACACGTTTTTTGGGCAATGCGCAGTGCGAATGCATCGCACATATGTGAACCAGCCTCATTAAAATCAATGTATTTTATAATGTTATGCGAATTGGATGCAGTTTAAGCTGCACTCAATTCGCATAGGTGTAAACCCGGCCTCAAAGGCATTTTAGAGGCTATGAGGTCTTCCCATGTCATGAGTTGAGTGCTGTGGACCTGGAGTCAGTCTCATTTGCATTACTTGATATGCTTGTGCATGTCATGCGTTTGTGAAATTAACCTTTGTAATATTGATTTGGAAAATGAAATTTTGTTATGGAAATGCGCTAGGTCGGTGTGTCTCTCTGTCTTCTGGCAGCTGCTGACTTAAAATATGGACACTTACCTGTCCAGGGCACCCGCGATGTCGGCACCCAAAGCCAATCTCTCCCTCGGCTCTCAGATGCTGCCGCCGATTTCTTCGAAAGGGGAATCAGAAAGTGAAGCCTTGCGGCTTTACTTCGTGGTTCCCCACTGCTCATATGTGAGTCGTGCTGAGCGATCCGAATAGTCCCTGCTGTCTTCTGGGACCTGTGTGTCTCCCAAAAGACAGTGGGGGGACAGAGGAGGCGCCAAACGTGGCGTAGATACCAGCAGATAATGCAGCTATCTATGCCCTGAAGTGGGAGCAAATACCTGTATTAAACAGGTATCTTCTCCCCCCTCCCCTTTGAAAGGTGCCAAATGTGACACCAGAGGGGGGGTAGGTTTCCGAAAAGCGGAAGTTCCATTTTTGGGTGGAACTCCGCTTTAACCCTTTCCTAACTCCTGGTCAGCCTGCTAACTTACTAACACAATGCTGGCATAACTGATGAGGCCGTACATATTTTACATCTCTCTTGAACAATATTGTAAAAATAAAGTTAACTTAATTTTGTACCACACACCTGTAAACACCTGCTTACAGGATGTTAATTTAAAGTGGGGGATCATGGAGGGGTTCACTACATCTGAAAAAACATCAGACTGGCAATGAAAAGGAGACAAATCTACTCAATTCAGATCTGTCAATATATCCAAGCTAGAAAATAAGTTTCATTTCTTTTGAAAGACATTTCTGTGGATGGAAAAATATATTGTGCAAAGAAAACAAAACCACCAGTACCTAGTGTGTGAAAACACAAGATGACCACACAGAGATGGAGAAGACATTCAAGGCACTACACAAACAGATACATATGCTGCAAGAATACGTAGATGAAAAAAGTGTAAAAAATCTTTCCATATGTAAAGACTACACATTTAGCCTCACCCTGTTGAGAATGTATTCTTCACATATGGTCGTGCAATTTTTTTTACACCACCTTACTAAAATGTGATTATGTTCTTAGCTTTGTCTCTGTGGGAGAGATTTCCCATCAGTTCCTGCTCCAATGCTTCCCAGAGAGAGTCTCATCCATGTGTCATAGAGCCTCATCAATCATGTTTGTAGTTTTTCTATAAACTGTCTCTCTCCTGATGGTACATTGATGCATTCTGAGTAGGGATGAGCCGAACACCCCCTGGTTCGGTTTGCACCAGAACCTGCGAATGGACTGAAAGTTCGCGCAAACTTTAGAACCCCATTAACCACTTTTCCACCAGGCCTATTCTTGCTCTTCTCTCCTTCATGTAAAAATCAAAATCTTTTTGCTAGAAAATTAATCAGAACCCCCAAACATTATATATATATTTTTTAGCAGACACCCTAGGGAATAAAATGGCGGTCATTACAACTTTTTTTCTCGCACGGTATTTGCGCAATCATTTTTCAAAAGCCTTTTTTTGGGGAAAAAAATGGTTTCATGAATTAAAAAATAACAAAACAGTAAAGTTAGCCCAATTTTTTGTATAATGTGAAAGATGATGTTACGCCGAGTAAATAGATACCTAACATGTCACTCTTTAAAAGTGCGCACACTCATGGAATGGCGCCAAACTTCGGTACTTAAAAATCTCCATAGGTGACGCTTTAACATTTCTTACAGGTTACTATTTTCGAGTTACAGAGGAGAATTGTTGCACACGCTCTAACGCACGCGACGATACCTCACATGTGGGGTTTGAACGGCGTTTACATATGTGGGTGGGACTTGCATGCGTGTTCGCTTCTGAACGCGAGATAACGGGGACAGAGGCGTTTTGAAAAAAATACATGTTTAATTTTATTTTTATTTTACTTAATTTTTTTTTATTTTTACACTTTTTTTTACATTTTTTTTTATCACTTTTATTCCTATTACAAGGAATGTAAACATCCCTTGTAATAGGAATCAGTGTGACCGGTCCTCTTTATGGAGAGATGTGGGGTCAATAAGACCCCACATCTCTCCTCCAGGCTTACAAGCATGAAATCGGTAAAAAAAATCACTGATCACATGCCGACAGCCGCGATTGCAGCTTTGTTTACCTCTGGGTACCGGGTGTGACGTCATAACGTTGCGCCCGGGCCTCCGACGGTCATAGAGATGACTGGTGACCATCTGGTCACCAGTCATCTCTATGCTTTCCAGGCAACGCCGGCCGATTCACTCTCCGGGCCCCCGATGGCACGGGAGAGCCCGGAGAAGCACCGGATGGTGGCGGGAGAGGGGGACGTCCCCTCCCACTGCCTATAAGAACGATCAAGAGGCGGAACCGCCGCTTTGATCGTTCTTTTCGTGCACAGAATCATCGGCTGAAGACTTCGATATCTGAATGATGCCTGTAGCTGCAGGCATCATTCAGATATCACCGCACAAATTGGAGGACGTCATATGATGCCCTCCCGTGAACTAGTGGTTAAAGTCTTTGGGACTCGAACGTTCGAAATCAAAAGTGCTAATTTTAAATGCTAATATGCAAGTTATTGTCCTAAAAAGGGTCTGGGGACCTGGGTCCTGCCCCAGGGAAATGTATCAATGCAAATAAAAGTTTTAAAAACTGACGTTTTTCGGGAGCAGTGATTTTAATGATGCTTAAAGTGAAAAAAAAAGAGTAAAATATTCCTTTAAATATCGTACCTGCTGGGTGTCTATAGTAGGCCTGTGAAGTGGCACGTGTTTCCCGTGTTTAGAACTGTCCCTGCACAAAATGACATTTCTATAGGAAAAAAAAAATAATTTAAAACTGCTTGCGGCTTTAATGTACTTTCTGGTCCCTGCAATATGGATGGAAATCATTGAGTAAAAGGGCATGGGTCCCCCCCCCCCCCAGGCCATTACCAGCCCCTTTAGGTCTTGTATGGATATTAAGGGGAACCCCGCACCCAACATAAAAAAAGGAAAGGCGTGGGGCCCCCAGGCTCTATATACTCTGAACAGCAGTATACAGGCAATGCAAACAAGACAGGGGGCCAGATTCTCAAAGAAGTTACGCTGGCGTATATGGAGATGCGCGGCGTAAGTCTAAATATGCACCGTCGTATCTATGCGCCGTAGTCACAGAACCAGATACGCCAGAAACAAGGCTTCTCCCGTCCGTCTTAACTTTTCTAAGCTTACGCAGCGTAGGCACATATTTAGACTGGTGGCATCCTGCGCTCCCATTGAATTAGTATTCAAATATGCAAATGATAGAGATGCGCTGATTCGCGAACCTACGCGCGATCAGCGCAGGCTGTGCGCGTAAGATGAATGGGCGGCCTAAAGTTACCCCTCATAAAGCAGGAGTAGCTTTGCACCAGACGTGTGCAAGTCAGCTGGAGAGCAAATACAGCAGCACCATTCCGGACGAGCTGAGCAACCACACTTATAGGACAACACATTCGTATGCCAACATGCCAGGGGCAGGCATGGTCTTAGCACTACTAGTGTGTGCAGAGGCAGAGGCACGTAGAAGGAGGAGGAGGGCACGTGAGAGGGCACGGGAGAGGATATACCGAACGCGCATTAGCCTCTTTGACATGGCTGATTTGGAGGTGTATCGCCTCTTCAGATTCAGGCCTGCTGCCATCCTGGAAATTACCAGAGCCCTGCAGGATGACATCACCAGCCAGACACACCGCTCACATGCAGTGGAGCCACTGGTTAAGGTCCTGGCAACACTGCATTTCCTTGCAAGTGGCTCTTTTCAGCGCACAAGTGGAGTTGTGGCTGGGATGTCACAAACCAGCATTAGCAGATGTGTGCACCAGGTTGTCATGGCCAACAAAATCATCAAACCCACCCAGGAGGACCTGCGGCAGAAGGCAATGCGTGATTTCTGCCTAATTGACGGATTGCCACGCACCGTGGGGGCCATTGATTGCACCCATGTGGCACTACAGCCCCCCCGTGAGACAGAGCACATGTACCGCAATCGGAAGCAGTGGCATTCCATCAATGTACAGGTGATAGTTGATGCCAAATACCTCATATGGCACGTCCGTGCCAAACACCAGGATCCAGCCATGACAGCTACATATACTGTCAGAGCCCCCATCCCAACAGAATTTGAACAGAATGTGTATGGGGACAGCTGGCTGGTTGGTGAGTGACATGGGTGTCAGGCATGTCTGTCCCCCCCCATGATGCAGACATTGCGAGGGGCACATGCATGACTAACATCCTCCTGTCTTTTCCCTTCCAGGTGACTCGGCATATGCACTTGGACCCCATCTCATGACTCCATTCCGGAATTCCCAAACCAGAGGAGAGAGAAGATACAATGAAGCACACATACGTACCCGTGGAGTGGTGGAACGCACATTTGGCCTCCTGAAGTCCCGTTTCCGATGCCTGGATAAGTCTGGGGGGGGCCCTCTTGTATTCCCCAAACTTTGTGTGCCAGATCATCGGTGCATGTTGCATGCTGCATAACTTTGCTGTGAGAAAGGGCCTGGAGATTGACATACGTGATGACCTGACCCCCCAACCACCCAGTCCCCCCCTAACCGAGGGTACCCCATCTGCTGATGGTACAGCAGTCAGGAGATGCCTCGTGGAACGAATCTTTGAACGTTAAACACACACATTAATCATGGCACAAGGAGAATGCATGCATGCATGGGCGTAGGAACCGGGGGGGGATGGGGGGGGGGACGCATCCCCCCCAGGAAATAATGCAGGGAGGACAGGCATGGTAAAATCCCCCCCAGGTTAGGAGGACTTGGAGCGCTGCTGATCAGGCGTACTAACTAAGGGGCGGACCGCACCAGGTGCCACACATTAGGGGGGTGTCAGGCGGCTCCCCCATCCTCCCCTGTATGAAACAGTGAGAGTGGGCTTGGTAGTGCAGCGGCGATGTGATATGCTGAGAGCGCAGGGAGAGCTCAGGCAGACTGACACTACTGTGCACCTCACTCTCTGTTACATTCTAACAACTCAGTGAGTACAGCTCCCCCCCTCTACAGGAATGGAAGAGTCTGCATCAGCTCTGCCTCCTCCCTCCCCTCTGTGTCCTCCATGCTCCGTGCAGCCCGTGCTGAGCTGTATCTGAAAGGAACGTGTGGGCGGGAACTCTTAAACAAGTAGCTGACAACTAAAGAGCCACCGACTGAACGAGTGTGAGACTGGGAGCATCCTGGGAACATAAAGTGAGTTATCAGCACTGTCACTGTGTCCAGACTCTTCTCTCCCCCAAATCCTTCACTCCCCCTCTTTCCTCTGTTGTCCTCTAGCAGAGCCTGTCATTAACTCTATGCTGATAGGCGGCCACATCATGTTCCTTTTAGCTAGGCTTTTCACTAGCATGATCATAGACATTGCACGTGATTCGCACTGCATTTCTGTGCAGATCACATGCGATGTCTGTGCGATGCAAATTCAGCCATAGAAACTGTATGGCTGAAATCGCATTTGCACCAAAACCTTTTTTTGGTCTGTGCTGGATTTGGATTGGATGGGTGTTTATACGTATGCAATCCGATTCCTGCACCATTTCACAGTTCTCACTGTGATCTGCCAACCGATCTGGGGGTGTCATTCATTTACATTGACACCCGTAGCAGTTTGCAAAGGACAACGTGAACGGCCGACAAGCAACATGCAATGCAGGAATCGCACTGATTTCTGCATCGCATATATATGGACCAGCACTCAAGTGGGATCACACTGATGCACTGCGGTTCAGTTGCAGTGCCGGTGTATACACAGGTTTCCTGCATTTACTTCAATTTTCACTACAGTCCCACAGACTTCTATTGGGTTACACATTTTTGCAACATTTTCTGAAAGCGCACTAAATGTTCTCTTTACTGCGTCTTTGGTTAGCTTTCAGAAAACAAAGTAAAATTACACAAGCTAATAGAAGTCTGTGGCACTGCAGCTAAACATGGGGATAAAATGCAGAAAAACTGCGTATACCCCAACACTGCAACAAACTCCATGACACACGTGTGAACCCAAAGAATTCAGGGTGCTGTGTAATGTAAAGGGGTGCAGAGTGCTGTGTAATGTAAAGGGGTCCAGAGGTGCAGGGTGCTGTGTAATGTAAAGGGGTCCAGAGGTGCAGGGTGCTGTGTAATGTAAAGGGGTGCAGGGTGCTGTGTAATGTAAAGGGGCCCAGAGGTGCAGGGTGCTGTGTAATGTAAAGGGGCCCAGAGGTGCAGGGTGCTGTGTAATGTAAAGGGGCCCATAGGTGCAGGGTGCTGTGTAATGTAAAGGTATCCAGAGATTCAGGGTGCTGTGTAGTGTAAAGGGGTGCAGGGTGCTGTGTAATGTAAAGGGGTCCAGAGATGCAGGGTGCTGTGTAATGTAAAGGGGTCCAGAGGTGCAGGGTGCTGTGTAATGTAAAGGTATCCAGAGATTCAGGGTGCTGTGTAATGTAAAGGGATCCAGAGGTGCAGGGTGCTGTGTAATGTAAAGGGGTCCAGGGGGTTTTGTAATGTAAAGGGGTCCAGAGGGTTACGTAATGTAAAGGAGTCCAGAGTTGCAGTGTGCTGTGTAATGTAAAGGGATCCAGGAGGTGCAGGAGGCTGTGTAATGTAAAGGGATCCAGGAGGTGCAGGAGGCTGTGTAATGTAAAGGAGTACAGAGTTGCAGGGTGCTGTGTAATTTAAAGGGGTCCAGGAGGTGTAGGGGGGTTTGTAATGTAAAGGGGTCCAGAGGTGCTGGGTGCTGTGTAATGTAAAGGGGCCCAGAGGGTTTAGTAATGTAAATGGGTCCAGAGGGTTTAGTAATGTAAAGGACTCCAGAGTTGCAGGGTGCTGTGTAATGTAAAGGGGTCCAGAAGGTGCAGGGTGCTGTGTAATGTAAGGGGGTCCAGAAGGTGCAGGGTGCTGTGTAATGTAAAGGGGTACAGAGGTGCTGGGTGATGTGTAATGTAAAGGGGTCCAGAGGGTTTAGTAATGTAAATGGATCCAGAGGGTTTAATAATGTAAAGGGGTCCAAAGGTGCAGGGGCTGTGTAATGTAAAGGGGTCCAGTTGTGGAGAGGGGTTACACAGTAGTGACAGAGAGACTGAAGGGTGCAGAGGTATGCAGGGGGCACAGTGGGGTGTTTTTACATTTTAAAGTTGGTGGGGGGGGGGGGTGCCAGATATAGGAGTCGCCCCGGGTGCCAAAGCTCTAGGTACGCCCCTGCTGCTGATTACGCTGAAAAATGTTGGCGCATTCAGCTTCCGAACATCTACTTCAAAATAACATACACGTTTATAAACAACTCCCAGTTTACTGAATAAGAATATACCTGGCGAGTAAAAATGCTGTCCCCCCCAGATTTGTAAGTGTTCCTACACCCATGCATGCATGCACACCACTGTGGTCCCTAGCACACACACCCCACATCCACATCACATTGGATTAGACCAAAGTACACCGCACGGTACTAGGGAGCAGCAACGCCGCGTCAAGGCCCCAATGATGTCGCTGTCCATGCATACGTCATTCATACGGACCTGGGAAGAACTTATCCCCAACGACCGAGGGTGACACCCCTTACTGCCAGGAGTGTCACCCCCCCCCACATTCACACACCAGTCACACTGTACTCTGCACTACTGCCTGTGTGCAGCAAAAATAACGTAAAAAGCTCTCAACCAGATCAAAAATAACATAAAACGCTCTTAACCAGAGCAAACATAACATAAAACGCTCTTAACCAGAGCAAAAATAACATAAAACACTCTTAACCAGAGCAAAAAGATATCCAAAAAAATATCACTTGCCCCGGCGCGGGCTACGCCTGGTGCCCAGGCTACTGGCCCTCAGTTGCCTGGGGGGAGCCTCAGTTGGGGGGGTGGGGCATCAGGTGGAGGAGCATCCCCAGGTCCCTCCCTGGCTGCCTGTCTGCCCTCCAATGCCACCGCTATGCGGCTGAGCACAGCCTCCAGGGAAGCTGTCTGGGCCTCCAGGGAAGCTGTCTGGGCCTGTACAGCCACTCTAAGGCACTTGACCTCCCCCACTAGTTCAGCCGTTGTCGTCTGCAGCTCCCCGAGGCTGGTCACCGTTGCTGCTCTGTTTAGAGCCATGTCCTGAATAACATCTGGTACTGGACCCGAGGAGGCCAGGTTGTCAGCTAGGCACCTCAACTCCACCACTAGTTCGCCCATATGGCGGCTCTGCTGGTCCTGCTGCCTGGCCAGATTTTCCTGAAGGATTTCGGGCGCACCCCTTGACTTTCAGGTCGCCTTCCTGGGGACAGGAGTGGCTGGAGCCCTTGCATAGGGGGATGATCTTGAGGGGCTGGAGATGAGGGGGATGGGACAGGAGGGACTGGAGAGGTTGTGGGAGGACCCTGAGGGGCTGGAGATGATGGGGGTGGTTGGTTGTGATGGTCCTGCCAACACATGGGAATCATCCAAATACAGAAACACCTCCTGGACCGTATGGACCACCTCCTCCTCAACCACCTCCTGCGCTGAGGACAGGCCACTCCCCTCCACCAAGGCCTGTTGGCTTCCCAGGGGGTCAGCCAGAGAAACAGGATGCTCGGGGGATGGTATAGGACGGCCACTGGCAGCATCGGATGGCCCCGCTCACACCTGTGGATGACACAAAACATTCACATGTTGGTGGACCCACACACTTGTCACATATTCCCCCCCCCTCACATGCTACACACCAGATAGGAGATAAAACACACTTACCTGTCCTCAAGGCCGGGTCACCTGTGTCGTAGCCCTCCACTCCCTCCACCTGCTCCCTCTGAAGGCAGCAGGCAACGACTTTATCCTCCTCAGTCATCGGATCGCACAGGGTGGTCCCCCTCCAGTGCCCCTGGAATGCCGATTGATCTTAGCCAGCTTGCCTCCCACCAAACGCCGCAGGTCATTCATTTTTTTTGGAGATGTCCTGGGGGGTCCTGACCTCATGAGATAGGGCATTAACTTGGGCAGCTATCCTCATGAGGATCTCATCCTTCTTGGATCGACTGGTACTGAAACTATCTGCACCATGGAGGCGAGCATCATACCTCTCCATGGCAGATATGATGATTGCCCTCTCCGCTGGGGAGAAGATCTTCTTTCGTTTCTCCTTCCTGGGACCAGGCATAGCAATCTCAGGGGGAGTTACACCCGATGTTGTTTTGCGCATGCGCAGAGGGGCGGGCCACGTCCGGCGCATGCTCCGTTCGTTCCGGACTTCATTTGCATGGGGTCACGCTTCATTAGAATGGATCACGCCCACTTTACTCCTACCTTCACTTGCGCCAGCTTACGGCAACAACTTTATCCTCCTCAGTCAGCCGGATCGCACAGGGTGGTCCCCCTTCAGTGCCCTGGAATGCCGATTGATCTTAGCCAGCTTGCCTCTCACCAAACGCCGCAGGTCATTAATTTTTTTGGAGATGTCCTGGGGGTCCTGACCTCATGAGATAGACGTACGCCTGTCGGATCTAACCCAGATGCCGGTGTATCTTGTTTTGAGGATTCAAAACAAAAATACGACGCAGGAAATTTGAAAGTACCTACTTACTCGCTTTGTGGATCTGCCCCAGGGACTGTAGGTTTGTTGTTAAGTAGAATCTGTTTGTAATTTTGAACTGGTACATTTTTAAAGTGTAGCTCCAGCCAAAAAATCTATTTTTAAGCTTTTTGGAAAACATAGAGAAGGGTTATCACCCCTGTAACATTTGTTTTGCTGTCTGTGCACCTGTTCAGAAAATTTCACCTCACTTTCTGTCCCAATGACAATTGGACTTGGTACATTTTTTTTTTTTATAGGGAAACAGGGATTGGTGATAAAGCATCAGTGGAGAGGAGACACCTTTAACACCTGTACCTCTTACAGGAGAGAATTTCCCTTTCTAGGGGTAGATTTCCTCTCACTTCCTGTTGTATCCTTCAATTTACAAGTAGGAGTCGTTTGGATGTTTGAAAGTAGGGGCCTGCCGTATATACTCTGCAGAAATTTGGGCCTTAGGTGTTGGTTTTTCCACAACACTGTAAGTCCTTATTGTTAGTCTTGGTGGGCACTGGAACGCACTGCTGTGAACTATTATATCAACAATCGTAATTACACGCCATTGTTGAACAGTGGTAGAAAAATTGGGCCTTTGGTGGTGGTGGTGCTGGTGCCACAACACTATAAGTCCTCACAGGGGGTTTAGTACACATTCCACACTATATAAGGCCGCCTGGGTGGCAGCCTTGTGTAGTGTGTTGCGACGGTGGTTAAAGACAGATAGAGAGAGAGAGAGAGACAGTGTCATTTATTTTGAGTCTGATAGAGCAGGCAGGCAGGTGAGTCAGCTAGCTTAAAGAGGGGGTTCACCCTATAAAAAAAAAAAAAATTCTAGCATTAAATTAAGCATAGTAGCGCGAGCTACAGTATGCCTTTATTTATTTATTTATTTTATATTTATTTTTTTGCCCCGTACTCACTGTGTAATCCTATAGTGAAGATTCCGACTCCCCGCGTGGAATGGGCGTTCCTATCCAGAGGGAAGATGATTGATGGCCGGCTCTGGCGCGTCACGCTTCTCCGGAAATAGCCGAAATAGGACTTGGCTCTTCACGGCGCCTGAGCATAGTTTGTGCGCAGGCGCCGTATAGCGCCGTGAAGAGCCGAGACCTACTCCGGCTATCTTCGGAGAGCGTGACGTGCCATAGCCGGCCGTCAATCATCTTCCCTCTGGATAGGAACGCCCATTCCCCGCGGGGAGTCGGAATCTTCACTATAGGATTACACAGTGAGTACGGGGCAAAAAAAATAAATAAAGGCATACTGTAGCTTGCGCTACTATGCTTAATTTAATGCTAGAATGTTGTTATCGTGGGTGAACCACCGCTTTCAGTTATAGTGTGTAGAGGATATATATGCATCCCAGGTGTTGAATATATATTTATACACTGTATTCAGTTTAGCTAGATCTGTTCCTGTTATTCTCTTCATAATATACTGACAGGCAGGCAGGTGATTGTGCTAGCTGCAGTATTTTCACTTAGTGTACTGTGTGCTTTGCACAGTGTGCACCTAAAGCTTACCTGAATACAATTGCTGGTGTTCTCATACAAATACAGGCAAGGACCTCCAGTATTTTGTTTTAGTGTCCTTTGTACAGGACCAGACATTACATTAAAGCCGCAAGCAGTTTTAAATGACTTTTTTTCCTATAGAAATGTCATTTTGTGCAGGGACAGTTCTAAACACGGGAAACACGTGCCACTTCACAGGCATACTATAGACACCCAGCAGGTACAATATTTAAAGGAATATTTCTTTTTTTTTTTCACTTTAAGCATCATTAAAATCTTTGCCCCCGAAAAAAAATAAGTTTTTAAAACTTTTTTTGCATTGATACATGTCCCCTGGGGCAGGACCCGGGTCCCCAGACCCTTTTCAGGACAATAACTTGCATTTTAGCCTTAAAAATTAGCACTTTTGATTTCGAACGTTCAAGTCCCATAGACTTTAATGGGGTTCAAAAGTTTGTGTGAACTTTCGGTCCGTTCGCAGGTTCTGGTACGAACTAAACCGGGGGGTGTTCGGCTCATCCCTACTCAAGACCCAGTAACCCAGAGGATTTTCAGTGGGAAAGGTGTCCAAGTCTGATCTTGCCCCTAGGTATTCCCGCACCATGTAAAACAGACGCTGGCGATGGTTGCTGGAACCGATCATACCTTGGGGCTGCGGACTAAAAAATTGTCTGAACACATCAGTCGGACGGCCACCTTCTCCACCGCTCCTTCTTTGACTGACCGAAGCCTCAGCAACACGTTGTCCAGGACCAGGATTTTGTAACCTCCCAGTCTCTGGAAATGCGTTGCACAGACCTTTCTGCAAGGCCCCCCGAAGCTGTTTCATCCTTTACTCCCTCTGCAACGGCATGATAAGGTCCACAACTTTACCCTTGTAACGTGGATCAAGGAGGGTTGCCAGTCAGTAATGATCCCTCTCCTTGGTACAACGAATACAAGGATCCTTCCGCAGGCTTTGCAGGATCAGGGAGGCCATGCAGTGTAGGTTTGCTGAGGCATTTGGTCCGGAGTCCTCTGGGTCACTCAGGACGGCATGATCCGCAGCCACCTCCTCCCAGCCACGTACAAGTCCATGGGTTTCTTGGGACTGTAATTGATCCCTTGAAGACTACTTCTGATGTGCTAGGCTCCACCTCCATGCTGACACAATCCTCCTCCTCCTCTTCATGTGTGAAAGGTGGGCAAGCAGGAACACTGTCTGGATAAAGGGGGCCTTGAGAGGTAAGGAAGTCCTCCCTCTGTTCTGCCTCAAGTGCCCTGTCCATTATTCCACGCAGAGTGTGCTCCAACAGGTGGATAAGAGGGACAGTGTCACTGATGCATGCACTGTCACTGCTCACCATCTTTGTGGCCTCCTCAAATGTTGGACAGTGCATGCATCCCTGATCATGGCCCACTGGTTAGGGGAAAAAACAAGCTCCCCTGACCCTGTCCTGGTGCCATATTGGCACAGATACTCATTGATGGCCCTCTTCTGCGTGTGAAGCCGCTGCAGCATGGCCAACATAGAGTTCCACCTGCCCAAGAACCACTGAACCACCAAGTTAAGGACGTGAGCTAAACAGGGCACATGGGTCAGTTGTCCCTATCAGAGGGCGGAGAGGAGGTTGGTGCCATTGTCGCAAACCACCATTCCTGGCTTAAGCTGGCGTGCCGTCAACCACCTCTGAGCCTGCCTTCCACATGCCAGTAGAGGGCCGGAATCGTCTACCAACTAAAAAGGCAGCAGTTGAAGTGCTAGCAATTTAGCCAAATTAGCATTCAACCGCTGGGCATGTGGATGGCTGGGAGTGAAATTCTTTCTGTGCTGCAGCAGCTGAGGCAGGAAAATTTGCCTGGTAAAATCTGATGTTGTTGTACCCGCAAGTACTTGGCTGTGACACACCTAATTCTACACCTTCATTCCTCTCAGTGCAGGTTTCAGAGAGGACTGAAGGTATAGTGGGGTTGAAGATCCCAGCTGATGAGGAGCCTCATTGGAGATGTGCCTCCTCCTCCCCTCTCCTATCAGGCACCCACGTGGAGTCAGTGACCTCATCACCCCCTCCCTCCTCATCACTGGAGCAAACCTGGCAGTATGCTGCAGCTGGGGGAACATGACTGCCAGATTGTTGTCCTTCTTGGGCACCCCCTCTCTCTGGGCTCACGTTACTGCCTTCCTCTGGTTGGGTACCATCATCAGAGCCTTCAAAACGCTGTGCATCCTCCTGCAGCATGTACCCAACACTGGTCAAACAGTTGGGGGGACTCCTCAGGAGGACATGGTGGGGCTAGGGAAGGAGTGACTAATGCCATTGAGCCGAGGGAAGAGGCCGCGTTGGCAGCTGCTTTGCCAGACAAAGTACCCTGAGCCTGGGTGAGAGAGAATGAGGACGGCTTGGTCATCCACTCTACCAAGTCTTTGGCATGTTGCGGCTCAACAGGGCCACCTGCCGAAAAAGAGGACATGGTTTCTTGGGGGCCCTGAAGGTTCTAGTTACGCCTCTGGGCACAGACACTGACTGCAGTGAGGCTGTGATTATGGGCACAGTGAAACTGCATTATGGGTACGGTAAGGCTGAGATTTTGGGCACAGCGAGACTGCATTATGGGCACAGCGAGACTGCATTATGGGCACAGTGAGACTGCATTGATGGGCATGGTCAGGCTGCATTGATGGGCACGGCCAGGCTGTAATGATGGGCACGGTCAGGCTGCAATGATGGGCACGGTCAGGCTGCAATGATGGGCACGGTCAGGCTGCAATGATGGGCACTGTTGAGGCTGCATTGACCTCTTGTACCATGTCTGCAGTCTCTGACCATCTCCTGTATCATGTCCACATATCTTACCATCTTTATTATCATGTCCTCATGCTCTAACCATCTCCTGTACCATGCCCACGACCTCTGACATCTCCTGTACCATGCCCAAAGCCTCTGACATCTACTGTACCATGTCCGCAGCCTCTGCCATCTTGACATCTCCTCCTGTACCATGCCCGCAGCCTCTGACATCTCCTGTACCATGCCCGCAGCCTCTGACATCTCCTGTATCATGCCCTCGGCCTCTGACATCTCCTGTATCATGCCCGCAGCCTCTGACATCTCCTGTACCATGCCCGCAGCCCCTGACATCTCCTGTACCATGCCCGCAGCCCCTGACATCTCAACATCTTCTGTACTATGCCCACAGCCTCTGACATCTCCTGTATCATGTCCACAGCCTCTGACATCTCCTGTACCATGCCCACGGCCTCTGACATCTCCTGTACCATGCCTGCTGCCTCTGACATCTCCTGTACCATGCCCACAGCCTCTGCCATCTTGACATCTTCTGTACCATGCCCACAGCCTCTGACATCTCCTGTACCATGCCCACAGCCTCTGACATTTCCTGTATTATGTCTGCAAACTCTGACCATCTCTTGTTTTATATCATGTCTGCAGTCTGGAGAGGAGTCAACAGTGGGAGCACTGCTGGGATGGGGGTCATGGGAGATGTCAGACATGTGTGACTGTGGAGAGGAGACAATAGGAGAACCAGAGCCACCAAGCTGGAGCCGACTGACTGATCCCTGCACAGTGCACCTGAGAGGTGGTCAGTGACAGCGCCGCAAGGCCAGTCTGGGGGGGGGGGGGCATTGATGTAAGGGGGAGTTGATGTAATAATGTAAGGTGTCCCCCTTGATGATTGCTCCACTTTTACCACTTTTAACTGTAATTTGCTGTTATATATCCCTAGCCCTATGTGCTCTAATATCTGTCTTATCTATATATATATATATAATACACTCTTCAACTGTGCTTTAAAATGCATGATTTTCCCTTTTATGAACAAGAAAATAATGACGTTATGCTATTGGGCTGGTATAGTAATGCTATGGGGCTGGTATGACATTTTTTCCAGGGTTGGTTTTTACTCCCAGTCCGGCCCTGCCTGTACACACGATTGGTTCGTCTGATGAAAACGGACCGTTGGACCGTTTTCATCGGACGAACCGATCATGTGTGGGCCCCATCATTTTTTTTCCCCATCGGTGAAAAAAAATAGAACCTGTTTTAAAATTAGAAAAAAACGATCGTCTGTGGGGAAATCCATCCGTCAAAAATACAGGCATGCTCAGAATCAAGTCGAACTTAATTTTTCTCAGCATGTCGTTGTGTTTTACATCACCGCGTTGGACACGATCGGATTTTTAACCGATGGTGTGTAGGCAAGACTGATGAAAGTCAGCTTCATCGGATATCTGATGAAAAAATCCATTGGTTCATTTTCATCAGACGAACCGATCGTGTCATTACTGACAATACTTGCAGAACCCTGCCTGGGAGGTTACAAAATCCTGGTCCTGGACAACGTGTTGCTGAGGCTTCGGTCAGTCAAAGAAGGAGCGGTGGAGAAGGTGCCCGTCACACCGATGTGTTCAGACAATTTTTTAGTCCGCAGCCCCAAGGTATGATCGGTTCCAGCAACCATCGCCAGCGTCTGTTTTACATGGTGCGGGAATACCTAGGGGCAAGATCAGACTTGGACACCTTTCCCACTGAAAATCCTCTGGGTTACTGGGTCTTGAGTAGGGATGAGCCGAACACCCCCTGGTTCAGTTCGTACCAGAACCTGCGAACGGACCGAAAGTTCACACAAACTTTTGAACCCCATTAAAGTCTATGGGACTCGAACTTTTGAAATCAAAAGTGCTAATTTTTAAGGTTAATATGCAAGTTATTGTCCTAAAAAGGGTCTGGGGACCCAGGTCCTGCCCCAGGGGACATGTATCAATGCAAAAAAAGTTTTAAAAACGTAATTTTTTCCGGGAGCAGTGATTTTAATGATGCTTAAAGTGAAAAAAAAAAGAAATATTCCTTTAAATATCGTACCTGCTGGGTGTCTATAGTATGGCTGTGAAGTGGCACGTGTTTCCCGTGTTTAGAACTGTCCCTGCACAAAATGACATTTCTATAGGAAAAAAAGTAATTTAAAACTGCTTGCGGCTTTAATGTAATGTCTGGTCCTGTGCAAAGGACACTAAAACAAAATACTGGAGGTCCCTGCCTGTATTTGTATGAGAACACCAGCAATTGTATTCAGGTAGCTTTAGGTGAACACTGTGCAAAGGACACAGTACATTAAGTGAAAATACTGCAGCTAGCACAATCACCTGCCTGTCTGTCAGTATATTAGGAAGAGAATACAGGAACGGATCTAGCTAAACTGAATACAGTGTATAAATATATATACAACACCTGGGATGCATATACATCCTCTACACACTGTAACTGCAGCAAACTGACTCGCCTGCCTGCTCTATCTAACTCAATTGAAATGACACTGTCTCTCTCTGTCTATCTTTCACCACCGCCGCAACACACTACACAAGGCCGCCACGCAGGCGGCCTTATATAGTGTGGGGTGTGTACTAAACCCCCTGAGACATAATAGGCCAAAGCCACCCCCCTATGTGATTCTGGGACAGGATCTGGAACCCCCAGATCCCTCCCACATATGTGAATTGGTAAGGGGTACATCGTACACGTACATTTTCATAAAAAAAGTGTTAAAATGTTAAAAACCACAGGAGACGGCTTGGGACAAGTCCCTTATTCAAAATAAAAAAAATTAAAATAAAAAAGAGATTCCAGCAATGTAATCCAATAAATCCATCCTCGATCTCCAGTGATGTAATCCAATTCTCGTTCTCCAGCGATGGATGTTCTCCAGCGACTCCAATAGGATGATTTTTTAGACAAAGAGAAAATGACCAAGTCACCGACAACACAGAAGGGGATAGAACCCTGCACGATAACACCAAAGGGAGACTGAATACTATCAATTTATCTTCTCACATGAGGAAGAACAGGTATTACTGATAGGTTTATCCTACTGTCCAAATAAAAGCTTGGACAAATTTGAGGCAGTGAAGGATATTCATTCATTTGCACGGAGATTATTATTGAAAAGTTTATACCCTAAACAGACAACCAAAGAGGAAGAAATAGGGTCGAATCTGACAGCAGCGGATTTTAAGGCCCTCGGGACCTGAATTTACTACATCAAGAAAGTGAACCTTTCAGTGATATTTGGTAGGAAGATTTAAAGGAGGGGAGGAAGATGAGGAGGAGGGAAAAAATTAGTTCCAAACAAAAGTTTCATAAGAAATCACATAGAAATCACAAAGTCCTTTCTTATGTAGCGCCCCCCTACTTTCAGTACGGGCGCTACACTAAAATTAGTGGGGAATGGGAGGCTTAATCACTCCCATTCACGAATTATGGAAATTTAGGCTGCTGCCAATTCCAGAATCTGTCCTGTAGGTCAGTCTGCGCGCCAGGGGTGCGTTGACACCCCTGGGCGGCAGTTGGCGCTAGAGGGGTTCTGGGGGATCCACCTCCTTTCAGCAGCCAATCAGGGGGGTGTATCATGCACCTTAATTAGAGAGGGACCCCAGCGGCTTGCTGGGTCCCAAACTGTTGCTGAGAGGATCCTAAGCTGGGAGCTGTGCGGTGGGAATTGGCTTGGGAGAACCTAGAACCGGAAGGCCTAGACGAACCACCATGGATCCAGTCGCCGCACCGTATGACAGGTATGCTCAAGCTGTCAGTGGGTGACATTGATTGAACTAACTGGGAGGATTCACTCAAACTGACTTGTCTAAATCCTAAATTGTCCAGCCTGTGGCAGAGGCCCTGAGGCAGGCGTGTGGCAGAGGCCTGTTTCCTCCCAGTGATTTTTGCAAGTGGCGCTCCGGCTGCCAGGCCTGAGATAACTGCCTGTCCGGGGGCACTTTACCCACCCTGATTGGGTAGCGATGAATTGATCTGCATCATTGCTGAGAGCAGGCTTGCTCTCTCCTAACATCCAAAGGCCTGATACTAAAGTTCCTCTATGCTCATCAGCCTTTTTCCTGTCGTGTACTCTGTTGATGTTGGCCAGTTTGGGCCTTGGAAAAAAGCTTTGAAACTGAATTTGTGTCTGGACACTTGCTCTTTATTCACACTCACAGAAGTCACCCCTAGACCAAGTCAAGAAGGTAACCTAGAAAGCCGATACTGAATCAAACAACGGCTCTTGCGGGGGTAGCACTACACTTGTATAAGAGAGGTATGGACTCCAGAGAGAGATATAATTTTGCCCCCCTGTACAAATCATTAGTAAGACCTCATCTGGAATATGCAGTTCAGTTTTGGGCTCCAGTTCTCAAAAAAGATATCAGGGAACTGGAGAAAGTGCAGAAAGGGCAACCAAACTGATAAGTGGCATGGAGGAGCTCAGCTATGAGGAAAGATTAGAGGAACTGAATTTATTCACTCTTGAGAATAGGAGAATAAGGGGGGATATGATCAACATGTACAAATATATAAGGGGTCCATATAGTGAACTTGGTGTTATTCACTTTACGGTCAACACTTAGGACAAGGGGGGCACTCTTTACGTCTGGAGGAAAAGAGATTTCATCTCCAAATACAGAAAGGTTTCTTCACAGTAAGAGCTGTGAAAATGTGGAACAGACTCCCTCCAGAGGTGGTTCTGGCCAGCTCAGTAGATTGCTTTAAGAAAGGTCTGGATACTTTCCTAAATGTACAGAATATAACTGAGTACTAAGATTTGTAGGTAAAATTGATCCGGGGTAAATCTGATTGCCTCTCGGGGGATCAGGAAGGCTTTTTTTCCCCTGCTGTAGCAAATTGGATCATGCACTGCTGTTTTTTTTTGCCTTCCTCTGGATCAACTGTGGGTATGGAGTTGGGTGTATGGGATTGTACTGTGTTTTTAATGTTTTTTTTTTTTTTTTGCGGTTGAACTGGATGGACTTGTGTCTTTTTTCAACCTGACTAACTATGTAACTATGTAACATTCTTGTGTTCCCCCTGTCATTTCCTTGTGTTATTTACCCTTGTATCCTCATGCATTCCCAGCATGTGCTATATCCCCCTACTTGAAATAATAGGAATGAATTTTAAATATGTTTGCTATACAGATTCAATAGCACCGCTTGTAATCGGCAGAGCCAGCTTGGAATTTAGTGACTTACCTTTTTTCCTGGATATCTTCTCTGCCTTAAACGGGTCTATAACTACTTTGAACTTGAAAAGATTAAAAGAACCTCTATTATGGAGTATTCATGTTACTCCTAGAACGGGACTCAATTTACTTTCCCAGATCAACCACTCATCTTTCCCCTTGGTGATAATTACCGGCCGGCCAGTGTGTACATATAGGTATGACCACTGGAGGCCAGTAGAACGTCTGAGAAGAAGCTACGCTATCTGCCAAGCGAAACGGATTGACGTCACCACCCGGCCTCGTCACGTGACGTACTCCGTGTGTGAGGGGAACAATGGGGAATGACGGAGCTATGTGCGGGACTTGAGCACTCGAACTAACATCAAGGAAGCCTCCCAGGTTGGTTGAGGACTGAACTGTGCATCTTAGCACCCACTATACAGACGCCATACCAGGCCATCCATCTTTCATTGTGGACCTCCCAACCCGGCTTCTTAACAACGGATCAGATGAGCCTAGGAATCCATCCACTGTCATTCTAACTGGACGACTGATAGTTGATTACAAGCAAAAAGTCGGTAATGTACAATCACTTTGGGACATGAGTTTGCAGTTTGTCATTTCTCTGTGCTTAACCCCCTTGACGGTAAACCCGAGCGTGACTCGGAGTTGGTTTTCAATGATAAGATCGGTATCCCCGAGTCGCGCTCGGGGTGGACGTGCAGAGTGTGCAGCGGCGCGGCTTACCTTCTCGCTGGATCCACAGGCAAGTTACTTACCTTGTCCCTGGATCCAGCGATGCCACCCCGCTGTGTGAGCGAGCGGGACCTCCTCGCTCGATTCACAGTGTTCCCGTGTGCCGCCGATCTCCGTTCCCTGCGACGTTACGACGCACGGGGGCGGAGAACGGCGCCAAATTCAAAAAAGTAAACAAACACTTTACATACAGTATACTGTAATCTTATAGATTACAGTACTGTATGTAAAAAATACACACCCCCCTTGTCCCTAGTGGTCTGCCCAGTGCCCTGCATGTACTTTTATATAATAAAAAATGTTCTTTCTGCCTAAAAACTGTAGATTGTCCAAAAGTGTCCCTTTATGTCAAAAATGGTTTTAGATCAGCTAGAAAACAGCGATAATTTATAATCACTTGCAGAAATGTGCAAAATTCGTCATCAAAATAGCGACAATTCTGCAACTGAGCAAATTTCAGTGATTTTGAGTTGATTACATTATTGAATAATTTTTATTATAATTATATTATTATTTGTTATAATTATTTATAATTTTTTATTATATTATAATTTATAATTTTGTTTTAAAAAAAAAAATCATACCCGGGATGCCTGGTCAGATTTAAGTGAGTTACTTCTAAAAATTACAGGCCTACAGTATAAAACGCCAAATTTCCTTGCAAAATAATTGTACCGCTTTTGGTACGTAATTCCAGACAGAATCATACCGCCAGGGAGGTTAATGGGTGCTTAACCATTTGAGATGGGATTCATACCAAGCGCCAGCACACAATAAAATGTTTAACATTTGAAACCATTGCCCTACATATCATTACCAAATGAACTTTGAACAAACCCAGGCAATCTCCTTATGCTACATTAGTTCAAAGTTGCTTCCTGCTAATCAACTCACCTGTTTGGATAGACTGTCCTAATTAATATTTCCTCTAAGCAACCGCACACAGGATTCAAAGTATATAAGTGGCCCCACCACCTTTTTGAAATATTTTTTCATGGCCCTACTATCATCTCTCTAAAAAACTTTCTTGATGATTGATTGAATTCCTGTTTAGGTATTGCTGAATTATTCCACAGCTCCCGGCCATACCCTATCCCGTTCCCTCCCCTCTTTCCTTCCACACACTGTATTCAGCCCTTGATAACCAGCATCTATCTGGCCTTAATATATTAGGGGTTATCAAGAACTTGATACACACTTTATTCCCCTTCTATCCAAAATAGCCATTATTTGATTATCATGCGGGATTATTGGGGCTGAATGCACATATACGTCCGGACTTGTGCCTTGAGTTTTGTGTTGTCTAATTGTTTGTCCTGTTTGTCACACTATATGTTTTTTTAGTGATAATTAAATCGTTGTACATGATTATCCATTTCCTCTTATAGTTCATTGATCTCTGTACTGTTTTATACATGTTCTTGATAATTAATAATAATAATAATAAACAATTTTGTATATTTATTCTACTTGAACAACCCCTGACCTATTATTTTTTGTTGCTAATAGTAACCCCTTTTGGTCTATTCTTGACCACTTCCCTCCTTCCCCTACCCCATTTATAAGCTATTTAATCCGGTTACAGAAACAGAACCCATTTGGGTATACCATCCATCATTGGGTAACATATTTTGTACCCATTAAACTAACGGTCACCTTGCACATTCCCCTTCCCCTATTTTTCCCTATATTTTTATTTATATGTAACATAGATTCCCACAACTAAACCAGAATCCAGCTTTGGTCCTCTTTGTAAATAAGGCATTTCCCTGTTCTGTCTAGTGACAGGACAGTGATCTACTGCTCCCTGTCATTGGGAGCAGTGATCACTGTCGTGTCACTTGTAGCCCAGCCCCCTCCACAGTTAGAATTACTCCCTAGGACACATTTAACCCCTTCATCGCCCTCTAGTGTTTAACCCCTTCCCTGCCAATGTCATTTACACAGTAGTCAGTGCATTTTCATAGCACTGATCACTATATAAATGACAATGGTCCCAAAATAGCGTCAAAAGTGTCCGCTATAATGTCGCAGTCATGATAAAAATCGCAGATTGCCACCATTACTAATAAAAAAAAATGCTATCCCCTATTTTGTAGATGCTATAACTTTTGTGCAAACGAATCACTATAGGCTTATTGCGATTTTTTTTTTTTTTTTACCAAAAATAGGTAGAACAATACACATCAGCCTAAAATGAGGAAAAAAATAGTTTTTTTTTATATATTTTTGGGGGGATATTTATTATAGCAAAAAGTAAAAAATATTGCTTTTTTTTCCAAATTGTCGCTCTATTTTTGTTTATAGCGCAAAACATGGCCCGGTTATTGGGCAGCCAAATCTTCCAGGGCTGAAGTGATTAACCACTTAAGGACCAGCCCATGTACATATACGTCCACAATATGGCACGTACAGGCACATGGGCGTATGGGTACGTCCTCGCCTATTAGCGGGTGGGGGGTCCGATCGGGACCCCCCCCGCTACATGCGGCGGTCGGGTCCGCTCGGGGAGCGATCCGGGACCACGGCGCGGCTATTTGTTTATAGCCGCTCCGTCGCGATCGCTCCCCGGAGCTGAAGAACGAGGAGAGCCGTGTGTAAACACGGCTTCCCCGTCCTTCACTATGGCGGCGCATCGATCGCGTCATTCCCTTTATAGGGAAGACACGATCGATGACGTCATTCCTACAGCCACACCCCCAAACAGTTGTAAACACATACTAGGTGCACCCTAACTCCTACAGCGCCACCTGTGGTTAACTCCCAAACTGCAACTGTCATTTTCACAATAAAGAATGCAATTTAAATGCATTTTTTGCTGTGAAAATGACAATGGTCCCAAAAATGTGTCAAAATTGTCCGAAGTGTCCGCCATAATGTCGCAGTCACGAAAAAAATTGCTGATCGCCGCCATTAGTAGTAAAAAAAAAATAAAAAATAAAAATGCAATAAAACTATCCCCTATTTTGTAAACACTATAAATTTTGCGCAAACCAATCGATAAACGCTTATTGCGATTTTTTTTACTAAAAATAGGTAGAAGAATACGTATCGGCCTAAACTGAGGAAAAAAAATGTTTTTATATATGTTTTTGGGGGATATTTATTACAGCAAAAAGTAAAAAATATTGCTTTTTTTTCAAAATTGTCGCTCTATTTTTGTTTATAGCGCAAAAACTAAAAACCGCAGATGTGATCAAATACCACCAAAAGAAAGCTCTATTTGTGGGGAAAAAAGGACGCCAATTTTGTTTGGGAGCCACGTCGCACGACCGCGCAATTGTCTGTTAAAGCGACGCAGTCCCGAACTGTAAAAACACCTTGGGTCTTTAGGCTGCATATTGGTCCGGGGCTTAAGTGGTTAAGCAAACCAACAAAGATATAGAGGCCATGAAAGTCAATAGTAAGATCAGAAATTTAAACTCCAAACAGCAGACAGCACTAATATCCCTAAAAATATAACTTGAGAATAACTATAAAGGTGTCAAATAAGGGAGGTAATATAGTCTTAATAAACAACAAAATGTATGAAAACAAGTGCCTAAAAATTCTCAACAATAAAACATGTTACGTAAGATTTTTGCCTCCCTGATAGAATGATTTCATCAATAGTTTTATCTATTAGTGGACGGGGCCCTAAGGCCCCGTACACACGAGAGGATCCATCCGCTGAAAAATCTCAGCGGATCGGTTTCAGCGGATAGATCCCCTGGTGTGTACGTTCCAGCGGATATTTATCCGCGGATATTTCCGAATTCCAGCAGATACAAATTTGTAGACATGTCTACAAATCTATCCGCTGGAATCGGAACCAGCGGATCGATCCGGTGGTCTGTACAGACTCACCGGATCGATCCGTCTGAACCCATCCCTCGCATGCGTCGTAATGATTCGACGCATGCGTGGATATCCTTATATGACAGCGTCGCGCACGTCGCCGCGTCATCATCGCGGCGACGGCACGACACTTCACCGCAATGGGAATTCGGCGCGGATTTCAATCCGATGGTGTGTACACTCCATCGGATTAAAATCCTCAGAGGATTTATCCGCGGATACGGTCCGGCGGACCGTATCCGCGGATAAATCCTATCGTGTGTACCAGGCCTAAGAGAAGGAACAGAGGCGGCTCTAGGCTTTGTGAGGCATTAGGCAAAACTTAACATGGGGCCCCACCCACACCCATGATGGGAAAAATAATTTAAGAACAAGAGCCTCTTTCCCACAACCCTGGCCTGTGGTTGTGGGGGTCTGCTGGCAGGGGGCTTATCAGAATCTGGAAGCCCCCTTTAACAAGGTGGCCCCTAGATCCTACTCTTTAATAACTAAGGGGCAGGGGTCACCTGGTGATGTCACCTGGTGAACCCGCCCCCTTGTGACGTCATTGACTGAGGGCATGCTGGATCATTGACCCCACAAGGGGTGGTGTCACCGAAATTCACTGGTTGTTAAGGACGCTGGTGGCCCCGCTCCTGATTCAGGGCTCATAACGCTGCCTGTGCACAGCAGTGTTAAGGGAGTGATGGTGTTTTTTTTTCTTTTCTTGTGTCCCAAACAAAATTGCCGTCCTTTTTTTCCCACAATTAGAGCTTTCTTTTGGTGGTATTTGATCACCTCTGCGGTTTTTATTTTTTGCACTATAAACAAAAATAGAGCGACAATTTTGAAAAAATAAATAAAAATTTTACTTGTTGCTATAATAAATAGCTCAATTTTTTTTATCCTCAGTCTAGGCCGATATGTATTCTACATATTTTTAGTAAAAAAAAAAAAAAAAAAAATCGCAATAAGCGACTGGTTTGCGCAAAAGTTATAGCGCCTACAAAATAAGGGACAGAATTATTATTATTATTTTTTTTTTTTACTAGTAATGGCGGCGATCTGCGATTTTTGTTGCGACTGCGACATTATGGCGGACACATCGGACACTTTTGACACATTTTTGGCACCATTCACATTTATGCTGCAATCAGTGCTATAAAAATGCACTAATTACTGTATAAATGTGACTGGCAGGGAAGGGGTTAACACTATGGGGTGAGGAAGGGGTTAAATGTGTGTCCTATATAGTGTTCTAACTGTGTGGGGGGAGGGGGGTGACTGGGGGGGGTGACCGATCTGTGTCTCTATGTACAAGAGACACAGATCCGTCTCCTCTCTCCCCTGACAGCACCGCTGTCTGTGAGAGCCGGCAATGAGAAATTATCTCACATGTAAACATATGAGATCATCTCTCATTGGCCGCACAGATCGCCTAGCAAACGGCCACTCCGATTGGCCGTTCACGGCGCTCTGTGATTGGCTGTGTCCAACGGACACGGCCAGCACAGCAATTCCCGCTGCGCACTCGGGAGCGCGTGGGGAACGCGGAAAGGGGCGGACGTCAATTGACGGCGCCTCACAGAACTAGAACCACCCTGCGGCCGTCAATAGTCGTACGGCCGTCGGGAAGTGGTTAAAAGTGCATTTAAAAACATTTCCGCAAAAAATATTTATTCTACAGGACCTCTTTTTTTTTCAAACAATATATAAAGTTCTGGGGAGGTGGGGAAGCTGTTAAAGCGGGAGTTCACCCATTTTTTTTTTTTTTCTCTTTTCCCCATAGCTGGATGCTCGTTTTGTCTAGGGGAATCGGCTAGTTGTTTTAAAATATGATCCGTACTTACCGTTTTCGAGATGCATCTTCTCCGTCGCTTCCGGGTATGGGTCTTCGGGAGCGGGCGTTCCTTCTTGATTGACAGTCTTCCGAGAGGCTTCCGACGGTCACATCCATCGCGTCACCCGTAGCCGAAAGAAGCCGAACGTCGGTGCGGCTCTATACTGCGCCTGCGCACCGACGTTCGGCTTCTTTCAGAAAAACGTGACGCGATGGATGCAACCGTCGGAAGCCTCTCGGAAGACTGTCAATCAAAATAGGAACACCCAGTCCCACAGCCCATACCCGGAAGCGACGGAGAAGATGCATCGCGTAAACGGTAAGTACGGCTGATATTTTAAAACAACTAGCCGATTCCCCTAGACAAAACGAGCATCCATCTAGGGGGAAATAGTGTCATGTGTGGGTGAACCTCCGCTTTAAGTAATTTTAGAACTAAAAAGTGGATTTTTACAAGTGTGTAAAAAATGAAAAAGAAATTGCTCTAGTTCGTCAGTGTTGGAGTTGGAAGACATGACCAAGCTGTATTCTTTTAAACAAAGTGGAGAAAGGTGAGGTTGGAGGCCTGGCTATGATGTTGAGCAGGAGACACTGACTCTCAAGAGAGATACTTCAGTTTAAATTACTTTTATTCAAATATAAGAGTGATTAACAATGTACAAAGGTATGTACATAACATATTCGTTCACAAAAGCAGTGTATGTGTGTAAAATCATAAAAATATAAAAGCTATTAATATGTTACATCACTAACCTTTTTTTAATATATATATATATATATATATATATATATATATATATATATATATATATATATATATATATATATATATATATATATATATATATATGTGTATGTATACATATGTATGTATGTGTATATATATATATATATATATATATATATGTGTGTGTGTGTGTATATATATATATATATATATATATATATATATATATATATATTAATAAACAAAATAGAAAGAAGGACATACAATGTAACAAAATAAAGCTGCAAATAACCTTACTCTTTTTGCCATCTAGTGGTAGAGAGATGGAATCACGCTCAGCATGTCAGACTTGCTATTTATGCTCATTTAGGACAGACTGAATGAGAGACTGAATGAGAGTATTATAGAAAACACCCTGTGTGTCAAGCACTGAATCGTATATGCCATTTTTTTTATGTCTGCCTCTCTCCTGATAGTACAGTAATACATTATAATACTCTAATACAAGGGTATCCAGCCTTTTGACCTTCCTGGGTCACATTGGAAGAAGAAGAATTGTCTTGGGTCGCACATATAATATGCTAACAATAAGGATAGCTGATGAGCAGAAAACATTTGGGCAGATGACAAGTTCAACGATCACTGATATAGTTAATGGGGGTTATTTATTAAAACAGGAATGTGCAAAATCTTGTGCAACTCTGAATAGAATCCAATCAGCTTCCAGGTTTTATTGTCAAAGCTTAATGGAACAAGCTGAAGTTACAAGCTGATGAGGCTACTATGCACAGCTGCACCAGGTTCGGAACGCACCAGCTTTAGTAAACCTCCCCAATGTATCTGAGTAATAAAACTTTATTTTTTGTAACATTTTTTATTATAAAAGTAAAAGAGAACATAAAACAAGTGCAATATTTGACACTGTTTTTGATAAACTAGTGCATCAATATCTGGTTTGATAGATTGAGCAACAATTCTTAATGAATTCTCAAGGTGCTTATCAGATATTTTGGTTCTAATTTTGTTCTTCACCCATGAAAATAGTTCTCACAAATATAGGTGTTGCCGAAAACTGATGACACGTGTAGCACCCTCTAGTGTACTATTAATTAAGTGCAGACAAATTTATTGACTCATGGTAAGTGTGAGTCTGGAATCTGGATCAGGGTTTACTGCAGGTCAGGCTGGATGCAGACAAGTCTCTGGTGCCTCACCCTGGTTTTGGAAGTTTGCAAAAACGTCTAGGAGTTAGGTGGCAGAGGCCAGGAGAGTTGATCTGCATACTTAGGGGAACCTGTGCAAACCCCAGGCATACAGTCCTCTTAAATATGGGTGAGTCAGGCTAGCATGGGAGTTGTGTGGAAGATGGAGTGCTGAGGAGTAGGGATGAGCCAAAAACCCCCCCAGTTCGGTTCGCACCAGAACATGCGAACAGGCAAAAAATTGTTCGAACACCATTAAAGTCTATGGGACACGAACATGAAAAATCAATGCTAATTTTAAAGGCTACTATGCAAGTTATTGTCATAAAAAGTGTTTGGGGACCCGGGTCCTGCCCCAGGGGACAGGTATCAATGCAAAAAAAAAGTTTTAAAAACAGACGTTTTTTTCAAGAGCAGTGATTTTAATAATGCTTAAAGTGAAACAATAAAAGTGAAATATTTCTTAAAATTTTGTACCCGGGGTGTGTGTATAATATGCCTGTAAAGTAGCGCTTGTTTCCCAGGTTTACAACTGTCCCTGCACAAAGTGTCATTTCTAAAGGAAAAAAAAGTCATTTAAAACTACTCGCGGCTATTCATGAATTGTTGGGTCCTGGCAATACAGATCAAAGTCATTGAAAAAAACAGCAGGGTCCCCCCCACAGTCCATTACCAGGCCCATAAAGCTCATCCCTACTGAGGAGACTGTCAGTGGCCTAGGAGGGATCTCCTAGGTCTAGAGGGAACCCTTGTTCCTGGTTGGGCTCAGGAGGATCCATTCAGCAGAGGTGTTTGACTTGGAATCTTGCCTGAAAAGCTGTGGGAGCAAGGAGGACAGAGTGAGTATATCTGTGCTGTGTTGGAATAGGGGACCCAGTCAGCAGCAGCCCCTGCGGGGGTAGTGCTACACATGAATAAGTTGTGATTGTGAAGAGTGAGACATTTTTCTTTTGGAAGATTAAAAAAATTAAAAAAAATCCTATCAAATTTTTTCCTCAGCCGCATATGTTCGTTAAGTGTAAACGCATTTTTACATAGAATTTTTAATCAAAAATCCAAATTTTTTAGGAAATCTTTTATAGCCCTCTTGGGCCACATGCAGCTAGTATAGAGCAGGGGTGCCCAACCGATGGCCCACGGTTGGGTCAGCACCATCTGGGCAGATCAGAGGGCCCATAGAGTAGAGCGGGCTGTATGTGGCCCGTGGTGCCCTCTAATGTGGTTCCCAACCCGCCATCCCAGAGCATCAGTGGTAAGAATGGAGCCGGCGGTAGAGGAAGCATGTGGCTGCAGTAGAGAGCAGAGCTGATGCTTCTGGTATAGCGCCAGCTCCTGTCACAGGCGGAGTGATAAAAAATTCACTCTGCCTAGGACAGCAACAGCAAATCTGCTCTCTGCACTAGTTATTCTGGGCTGCTTTCAAACTGATCCACGGGTGCAGTGCACCTTTGGCTTTCCTGAGGGATACCTGCACTGAGCCATAGACTTCTGTTATTACCTGTGGGTTTGGTGCACTTTCAGAAAGTGCACCACACCTGCAGGATATAATAGAATTCTATGTCAAAGTGCAGGTAACCCGCGGGAAAGCCACAGTTGTACTGCGTTGCAAGTAAACTGCAGCGCATCAGTGTGAAGCAGCCTTAGGCCCCTTTTACACAATCAGTCTAATCGCGTCCACCTGTGCATTTTTCAGGGGGACTCAATTGGATCCTTCATTCACCTCTATGGAGCGGCAGATGTAAATGAACTTCTGTCCTTTTACACCTGCCTACCTCCAATCCGATCCGCTTAAAAAAACAGAAGGAGATCCATCACCTTCTGTCTGGGGGGGGGATCAGAGGGCCAATAGAGTAGGGCTGTGTCTGTGTCCGCTCTGTATATGCAGAGTGGAATCAGACCTGTCATCTGCCGCTCCGCTCATTGTGGCCCGTGACCGGTTACCAAGTTTCTAAAGTGGCCCTTGCTCTTCAAGGTTGGACACCCCTGACATAGAGCTTGTTCATCAGCAGCAGGGACACGGATATTTTGCTACTAAGCAGTCAATGATACATACATTTCGAAAATAATGACAGACAGAAATGGAGGGGATGCAGAGATCCTCATTTTAGAACCAGATCCACCAAATCCAGCTGTCCCTCTTTTCTCCCCAAATGTCCCTCTTGTAGCTCTGACATAGTATACATAAATAAATATACTATTTCACTGATGAAGTTTTCTGTGCATTAAACATTTTTTAATGTACACACACAGTAGGAGTGAGAATCTTATGTAGTTATTGCTCTTTTGGTAGCAGTAATGTGGAAATCTTTCAGTAAATTGGGTCGACCCAAAGAGAGGAGACACATGGAAAAAGAAAATATGGACAGCCGCACTCCAAAAAACCTTGATGGTTGTCTTTTAAAAAAAAAAGGAAAAATGCACTACAAGTCACAGCACACTACACGGGCGTAAAACAGTTGATGCGTTTCGCAATATAAATTAGTGCTTAATCATAGCTCAAAGAGAGACTTCATTACCTATGAGACATATGGAGATCAGAAGGAGGACCTGTGGAGTGCTGTGTCAGACCACGGAGATCACAGTCCCAATATGTCAATTTCTCATTTGACTTGGGAGGACCAGAACTCTCAAACAGAGCAATCCTGAGTAGGGTGGCAAAAGAGGTAAGTATTTTGCATCTTCAGATTTTTATTACGTGACAGGCTAAGAATGCCCCCCAGAATTTAATGGCTCAAGGAGGCGTGTAGAAAAAAAGATTCTCAAAGTATGGTTGGCCATTCAGAGAAAGCTTATTTATCACAGTGATCATGGAACAGCCAATGGGCTAGATTCAGGTAGGGGCGCACATAGTTACGGCGGCGCAGCGTATTGTATTTACGCTACGCTGACGCAACTTACAGGAGCAAGTGCAGTATTCACAAAGCATTTGCTCCGTAAGTTGCGGCGGCGTAGCGTAAATGCGGCCGGCGTAAGCGCGCGTAATTCAAATGTAGAAGGGGGGCGTGTTTTATGTAAATATATGATGACCTGACGTGATTGACGTTTTGTATGCGCCGTCCGTGTACATATCCCAGTGTGCATTGCTCCCAAGTACGGCGCAACAACGTATTGGTTTTGACGTGAACGTAAATTACGTCCAGCCCTATTCGCGAACGACTTACGCAAACGACTTAAAAAATGTAAATTTCGGGAACGACGTCCATACTTAACATTGGCTGCGCCTCCTAATAGCAGGAACAACCTTACGCCGAAAAAGCCTTACGCAAACAACGTAAAAAACTACCTCCGGGCGCATGTACGTTCGTGAATCAACGTAACTAGGTAATTTGCATATTCTACGCCGAAAACAATGGAAGCGCCCCTAGCGGCCAACGTAATATTGCACACAATTATACGCCGCCGGCATTCAAGTTACGTCGGCGGAGGAAGCCTATTTTTTAGACGTATCTGCCTTGGAGAATCGGCGTAACGATACGCCGACGCAGATTTGAAATTACGGCGGCGTATCTGGAGATACGCCGCCGTAAATGCTTGCTGAATCTAGCCCAATGTATTTTTGGAGAGTCAAATCAAGCAGATCTTGTGCTTTTAGCAAATTTTAGCCTTAAAATTCCTTTCTTTTTTTTGGCCTAGACCAGCCTTTTTTACAAAGGGTGCCATGGCACCCTGGGGTGCTTTCTGGGTCCTTTAGGGGTGCCTTGGCAAAATGCCTAAAAATTGCCTCAAATATGCCAAAAATGTAGGTGGATCAAGCCTGTCTTTTTTGTTACACAAAGCCACAGGTTTTTATTGTGTGGCATTAGAACCTTGGGCATTCTGCGGGCCAGCCACCGGGTTGATGAGGACATCAGATGTGTGAGGATGTCCTTGTTTGCCCCTCCCCTGCCCCTCTTCATCAGCACTGGGGTTTACATTAGCTGAATGGAGTAGAGAAACCAACGGAGAAGAGAAACACTGGAATACTAGTCAGCACCAGTGTGCAAAACTATAAGAATAAATCACCTGTGATGTTGGGTGTCCTACATTTTGGATTGGGGTGCCTCATGATAATATATCATTTTAAAGGGCACCTTGACTAAAAAAAAAGGTCTAGACTTCCTATCCAGTGTAAACTCGGGGTTATCATGCACAGCTGGTACATTCGATTGGAATTTTTATCTACACGGGGGTCCACCACTCCACTTCTTCATGATTATTTTTTTTTCATTCAAATTTATGTTTATTTTCAATAAAAGTACATACATTTGTACTAAAACAGCAGTATACAATTTAGTTATACACAGCAAATAATAAATCCAATGCATTGTTTTACATAGAAGATGTTCTTGTCATAGAAACTGACTATCATATACAGCCATATCACATGCTAACACCATACGGTGAGAGTATAACAGATTGTAATAGATAATAGAAAAGCTAGGTATAACCAATAATTTATAATTAAATAAATAAAAGGATATTTCCATATATTATATAATTCCTTAAACTTATTGTCGTCACACAATAAAAAAAAAAAAAAACCCATGTGTGTACTGGATTTAATTTCATGGAACGAACAAAGGGCAGGACTTCTGTATAACCAAGACCTCTCTGACACCCCCACTGGGAACAGTCTGTGTCCAAGAGGTTAAGCAAACCCTTAAATCCCCCTTTCCTCCCTCCAATAACTATCACCAATACCCACCAGTAACTGTAGAAATATATTTTCAATACCCTTAACATACCTAACATCCCCTAAAATTTGGTGGAATCTTTAGATAACTCAAACATATGCTAATACAAATGTTTATATATATCTTTTTTTTTTTTTTTTTCCTAAACATATCACTCTGAGAGTGAGAAATAACAAGGATGTTATCCTCGTGTAAAAAACAAAATTATCAAATCAAATAACAATCAATGAAAAGAAAAAAAGAGAAGAAAAATATAAATAAAAAGAAAGTCAGGGGAAAGTAAAAGGAAAAAGAGATGGCAGCCTGCCTGCCAACGAACAACATTGTCTTATGGATATAAATATCACCACAGCCTTTATGGGATATAAGATATTCCCATAAATTTCATCCATGGTTCCCATATTTCATGGAAAAGAGTAGACATATCCAACATGGAACAGACCCTCTTTTCTTGTTCCATAATCCATGTAACCTTTTGTTTCATATACCGGATGGAGACAGTAGATTTTTTCCACGCAGCTGCAATTGTGATCCTGGCACCTGTCAGAATGTATAGGATGAGTTTTCTAGTAACCTTGGAGGTTTGGGGTAACATCCCGTGAAGTAAAGCGATAGTGGGGGATTGATGCAAATTACATCCTGTGACACGTCTTATTATGTTGAACACCTTATTCCAGTATCCACGTATTTTGGGACATTCCCACCATATATGTATCATAGACCCCAATCCCTGACAACCTCTGAAGCAAAGGGGCGAAGTTGACGGATACATGGAAGCCAGTTTAACGGGAACCAGATACCACCTAGTGTAAATTTTAACATTAGCCTCTACAAGGGATATATTCACATATCCTTTAATGGATCTAGAATAATTACTGCACCAGTCAGATAAATCCCAGTTGATATTAAGTTCCCTTTCCCAGGCCAGCATATGAGGTAATTTGGTGTAGTTATTAGCAAGCGATTGATATATGATTGAAATATTCCCCTTCCTGATTAAACCCTGATCACAGTTACTTTCATAAGGTGTTAATATTCCAGATATCGAGCCACTATCCCATAGACTTTGTGCATAGTCATGTATTTGAGAAAATCTTAATTTTTCTGAGACAGGAAGACCTAGCTTGTCAATGAAGTGTTGTTCAGGAAGTGGACCCGAGCGCGAAAAAAAACGGCCTATACGATACAACCCTTTGTCATGCCACCATTTAAACGAATCTACTTCAATTTTAGAAATAAAGAGTGGGTCTAGAAAAATACTCGATAAAGGTCTGCCTTTAGAAATTAGAGAAGGATTTTTTTTTAGTGAGTCCCATAAAACAAAAGTTTGAGAAAGAGTCGGAGATAAAATAGAAGGTCTATTCTTGGTAGGACTCCACATTAACTCCTCTATCGTTAGATTCGGGGTCGCCTGCTCTTCTATATCTAACCAGTCAGGGCGTTCATGTTTAAGAAAAGTTTCCGATAACTGTGCCAATCTTGCTGATTGATAGTACCATAATAAGTTGGGTACCCCCAGACCCCCCTGTTCAGGTAAGTTATAGAGAGTGCGAGATGAAAGGCGTGGACCCTTATTGTTCCAAATAAACTTGATGATCTTTCCTTGAAAGGATTTTAGATGACTTTTAATTATCGGTATGGGTAATGATCTAAAAAGATACAAAAGCCTAGGGAGAAGAGTCATCTTAACCGAATTAATTCTACCAATCCAACCTATATTCTGAGTCCCCCAATCTCTCAAATCTTTCTCAAGTTTTCTATACATAGGTGGATAATTGGCCAAATACAAGTTTTGGATGTTGGGGGTCAAATATATACCTAGGTATTTGATATAAGAGGTGTCCCATTTGAATCCATAATTTTCCTTCAGTAGAGAAACCGTGGATTCAGAGAGAGAAACATTGAGGGCCCTAGACTTGGCCATATTTACAGTTAGACCTGAAACCAAAGAAAATTTGTCTAAAAGAGAATATAATTCCGGAAGGGATGTAACTGGTGTGGTCAAAAACAGTAAAAGGTCATCTGCAAACAAGGCACATTTATGCTCCATTTTGGCACATCTAACTCCCCTGATGTTTGTGTTTTCACGAATGGCTATAGCCAAGGATTCCATAACTATTGCAAACACCAGGGGAGACAGAGGACAACCCTGCCTAGTACCCCTATGAATCTCAATAGGTTCCGAAAAAATACCCTGAAAGCGTATATTAGCTTTAGGGTGAGAGTAAAGTGCAGATAAGACTCCAAGAAATTTCGTGCCAAACCCCCAACGTTTCATCACTTCTAACATGAATGGCCATGATACTGAGTCAAATGCTTTCTGTAGATCAATAGAAAGAAGCATTCCCCTTTGATTAGAATCACCAGTCCAACCCGAGTTCAAAATAGAGATCAGATCCACAGCCCTCCTAACCTGATCAGGACCTTGCCTTCCAGCTATGAAGCCTACTTGATCTTTACTAACATACTGGCCAATGAAAGAGGACATTCTATTGGCCATTACCTTAGTGAGTATCTTAAGATCGTTGTTTATGAGGGATATAGGTCTATAGTTTTCCACCAGGCTATGGTCTTTTTCTGGCTTTGGGATAACCGAAATATAAGCTAAATTAAGTTGCCTGCCTATGGGAACTCCATCGGTCATGTGATTGAAAAATTTAACCATATAGGGTGTTAAAATGCTCGAATATGTTTTATAATAAGCACTTGAAAACCCATCAGGTCCCGGGGCTTTATCTAATTTCAGGTTTTTAATTACTAACAACACTTCTTCAGCTGATATGGGAGATTCCATCATTTCTCTATGTATTTCAGTCAATTGAGGTAGGTTCAAATTGTCTAGAAAATCATCCATTCCCTCTGAAGAAGAATCATCAGTGGATGCATAAAGCTTAGAAAAAAAATCATGAAAGGCCTCCATTATCTTCCTAGGATTCAGGGTAAGAGAACCATCAGTCATCCTTATTTTAGGGAGAGATCGTGATTGAAATCTGGGAGAGAGTTTATGAGCTAGCATCGGGCCTATTTTATCTTTAAATTTATAGAAATTAGCTCCAGTCCATTTCATATCTTCCCCAGCTTTAGTGGTAAGTATCAAGTTTAGGGCTGATCTAGCTGCATCAAGTGCCTGAGTAGGAAAGTTAAGAGGATCAGATTTATGTTTTTTACGGAGCTCTATATAGTTGTTTTCCAGCTTCCTTATGTCTATGTTTCTTTGTTTCTTAAGGCCAGCGGCTACTTGTATGATTTTGCCTCTGATAGAAGCCTTGTGGGCAGCCCACAGAGTTTCAGGGGACACATCTCCTGTATCATTATGCTTAAAGTATTCTAGAAGAGATTGCTCAATATCCTTCATTAGGGCAGGGTCCTTCAAAATAGACTTATTTAGTGTCCAATGAGACACTTTAGGAGAAGTGTCTTCTCTCCTCAGTGACAATAGAACCATCGAGTGATCTGACCAAGAAACATCAACTATGTGAGACTTAATGGCAGCTGGGACGTGATGGTTAGAGATTAATATATGATCTATACGTGAATAAGAATGGTGAGGGCTAGAATAGTGGGTATAGTCCTTAATTTTGGGGTTCAACTCCCTCCAGATGTCAGTTAATCTAGACTGATGTAGAATACGTGCTACTTGTAAACTAAGTTTAGTCGGTCTGACGATTCCATTGGCAGAAGGTTTGGATTTATCCAATCCCGTGTCAAAAGCTAGATTAGAGTCTCCACCCATAAGAATGATCCCCTCCATAAATGGTCGGAGGGTGTCAAGCATCTGAGAGAAAAACTTTTTCTGACCTCTGTTAGGAGCATAATAAGAGATAAATGTGTATAGTCTGCCATCAAGGGTACCTTGTATCAATAGAAACCTACCTTCCGGATCTCCAAATTCTTTAGTCAGGTTAAAGTTACAATACCTAGAAAACAAAATGGCCACACCCTTAGTTTTGTTTTCTGCTTTAGCTAGGTAAAACAATGGAAAGTGGGCATGCATAAAGGAAGGGTTGTATCGTCTAGGAAAGTGGGTTTCTTGAAGGAAAACCACATCTACACGGAGAGATTTGTATACTTGAAAGGCTTTGCGCCTCTTAACAGGAGAATTCAACCCCTGAGTGTTGTGAGTAACAACACTAAGGGGTTTAGATACATCATTCGATCCAGCCATAAGTCTTTTCTACATCTATGAACATGCGGGACCGTACAGATATCATCAATAGTCTCGCAAATACGAACAATGGCAGGCAGGCTGAAGAAACGAAGAGAGTATGAAGAAGAAAGAAAAAAAAGTGAAAAGGAGAGATAAAAAGAGAAAAATAAAAAAACATATGGCACAATAAACTATTAGATCGTGCAAGGTCAATTCGTGACCCAGAATGGGGGAAGAGAATGATTCTCCTTCCCTCATTCAAACAAGAAATTTTTGTATAGTCCCAGAAAAGGACTATATTCTTACCCATTGGGTCGACAAAGTGTCGACACAAGAGGTAAGTTGAGGTTCAATACCTCACCGTCGTCAGTTGCCGACAGATTAAACATTACACCTTAAAACAAGTTTAAGATAAAAGGCAAGTGAATCATAGGATGGCCCAAAAACAGTAGGAGAATAATCTAAAGAAAAACGGCATTAAACTAGACATGTAAACCCGGAATCTTCTTTGTTTTTAAAAAGCATCCGGGATAAAAATTCATCTGAATTAAAGATTAAGAGATACGTCCTGGATAAGTCTATTCAATATCAGGGTGCTTGGTCCCCTCCAATTTTCCTGTACTTGACCTTGTTCCAAGGATTTTGAGTCGGACTAGTAGGTGTGTTCCTCTTGGCAGATGGAAGTTGAGGCGGATTAGTGTCCATGACAGGATCAAGAGATATAATTTTCAGATCATACAGAAGTCGTTCACCCTCTTGGAAATTATGTATTATATGGTTTCTACCATTATAATTGAATTTTAAGGCGAAGGGGAAAGCCCATTTATACTTGATGTTTTTGTTGATGAGGGCAGACAATAACGGTTTCATTGCTCTTCTTTTCTGAATGGTATATGGTGAAATGTCAGAAAATATTTGTATATTAGTACCTTGGTATTGAAGATTCTCCTGTTGTCTGGACCGTTTCATAATGTCTTCTTTGGTGGAGAAATAATGAGGCTTGACCACCACATCTCTGGGCAAACCATCTCTTCTCATTGGACCTAATGATCTATGAGCCCTATCAATTTCCAATTTTATATCAGGTGCAGATGGAAGGAGGATTCTCATAATGTCTCGTATTGCTGAATGAACGTCCATAATGGACTCAGGAAGACCCCTAACCCTGAAGTTTTCTCTTCTTGACCTGTTTTCCAAATCGTCAATCTTAGTTTGAGCAGCCTCCAGTTGTTCTTGTAGGAAATGGATATGATCATCATGTTGTTCAGTTTTAGAGACGTTAGTGTCCAATTTATGCTCAACTGAGTCTATCCTGTTGCCAAGACATTGGAAGTCTGCCCTAATATCTTTAGTAATTTTCTCAGCCGTGTGAGCTAAACCCCTTTCCAGCATTTCAGAGATCCTGTTATAGAGATCAGCAACATTGAAAGAAACTTCTGGAGCATTTTCAACGTTAGTAGTTACTTGTATAGGGTCATGTGATGGAGAAACCATAGGAATCCCATGATCAGCCATTATAGGTGTTATACCCTCCCTTACTACAGATGAAAATAAAGCTGAAGATGTAGTAGAACTTAAGGTAGGAGGTGATGAGGAGGGTGTCACATGAGACGAGAAATGTTCAGTAAACTTAGGATCCACCACAGGTACCTGAGGACTTGTATGAGGAGGGGTGTCCATATCAAAAAGACTCTCCTTGATAATTGAGTTCTTATTTTTTTTGCCCTGTTTCCCCTTCATATAAAATAAGTGTTATAGTGAATTCTTATCAGCAGGGGTAGAGTTGTTCTATATCGTAAAATCAACAGTTCACTCCTATATCAGCTCCTATAGGCATAACAGTCTTATAACCACCATCTTACAGTGGGTATTGCTTATGTGAACTGACCAGGTCCAGATTTGAGCCTTTACAGTAAGTATTGTGAAAAGATCAGCATCATAAAAATGTCTCAAATTACGTATCATGCAGGTGTCATATTAGTGGATAGGTCTGCAGCTATCTTCGACTAACATCGGACGGTGAGTAGGAACCCCTCAGTAAGTTTCCATTGCAGGAATAATCATAGGATAATCCGATATTGTATAACACAGGCCCTGGGGACCGTATCGAGTTGGTAACCAATCTCTGACTACTGTGATTAGTCTATTATTGCAGTCAGGTATCCAGTGTACAAAAAATTACCTCAGTGTAGAGAAGGAATTAATATAATAAAAATTCCAAATAGTGTGATATAATGGATTATTTAGGTTGCAAGATGTTACGGTGAACTGGGGATAAAATCCATCTACACTCTATCAGATCCTCGCAGTAGTTTTGCAGGATAATGGTCACAAGTCACCACACACTGAGTTTTAGTCACTGAGGTGGATTATAAGAGAAAAGTGTTTAATTTCAGCAGTTTTCGCCTCAGAAAAGCAGTTACACTTTTTTTTTTTTTGAAGTCTGTGGTAATATACTTGTAGGCCACAAGATGGCGGCGTTGCCTCCGCAGTTTAAATATATATCAAGTCTGTGTTAATAAACTTGCAGGCCACAAGATGGCGGTGTCACCTCCGCAATTGAATTGCTTATGAATTCTGTGGTAATATACTTACAGTCTACAAGATGGCGGTGTCACCTCTGCAGTTTAGTTATAAAATCTTTCCAAGGTATTTCATCCAATTCTGAGGTGATAATTTGACACCCCACAGGGTGTAAGGATCACTGTCACAGTTTTAGCTTTCAATCCACATAACGATCGGAAGCTGTGTTCGTTTAGCCCGCTGTCACAGTACTTTAGATCGAGGGGTATAATGTTTACTGGGCCCCAAAATGGCGGCAGGTCTCCAGGTTAAAGATCTGCTCCCGGACCTAATAACCGCTTCAAATCGCCGCTCAAGCTTATGTCTCTGGGCCACCACGTAGATCGCTACCTTCTTCATGATTATATGGCTGTCTCCAACCCTAATGTATTTTTTTGCTTTTTCTCAGCTTTCATTTGAACTACAGGAGAGGGGACATCTTCCTATGGGGACCCCTGTTCTAGTAATAGCTGTCTAAAGGCATATTTTACATATATACTATACTATACTATACTGGGCCCCCAGATTGAACGGAAGAACCCGGTAAAGATGCCTGTAAAAGTAATCCAGTGGCTATATTAAAAAAGTGAATTGGCTGTTGAAAAAAACAGTATCAGGATTATGACTGTAGCTGCAATCAAAAATCCCAGTTTAACCACTTCCACCTATTGCTGTATATAAAAGGGATGGGAAGTGTATTACAGGATTTTTTTTATTATTGTGTATTCTGCTAATTAGAACTCTGTACTATATGAAGGAGTTTAGTAGCTTCAATCGATACCATAGAACGGTGAAGATATAGGATATTGGATTTGGATGTAATATTTTATTGTGGATGATCTGTTGTCTCCACAGTGTCTGTATGTTGGGAGGAATCTGTCAGATCTTCAGGGCTCTCTTCTGACAAATACAGTTGTGTTTGTATTGACAGTCATCCTTATCAAATCCAGAATCTGCTTCCCACCATACACAGTCTCCTGAGTATTCCTCTGATATCTGTAACCTGGGTAATAAATAACAATGAGGAGTTATGAGGATCTTTTGTTTTCTGGATGAACAACATTCATATTCTCAGTGTAGATGAAGAGTCACTTACAGGCTGGTATCATAGTGCCCACCGTCCACCCATCTCCATCCATCTCCATCTCTGTACAGACCCATCCAGAACTTTATATCTGTTTGTTGGTTGATGGATCTGTTTATAAACTCCTGGAAGAAGAGAACATCATCAGTCACAATTAGGGTTGCCACCTTTCCTCCAAGCCAAACCACTTTAGCGGCACAAGGCAATTTTTATATTTTTTTGCAGTAAACACTATAGGATTATAAAAGACCTGGGACATATTTGTGTGCCCCAAGGAGAGTAGTAATACGGTGAACAGTGGGTGTGGCCATATTGCTCTTGCTGACATCATCACCCCACTCTTCAGTGATTATATTATCACAACTACTTTGTGCATTCAGGTGGCTTATACCGCGTTTTTTTGTTTTTTTTTTTAAGGACAAATTGGCTTTCATTTGGTGGTAAATGGTAATGGATATCTCATGATGTTCTTTCATTATCAAGGGAAAACTGGCCCAAAATAGTAAAAAAAAAAAATGTTTTTTTTTATTTTTATTTAACTGTTAATTTCTTGCTACTACCATAACCTACAACCTAAGAACAAGGTAAGGTGGCCCGCCCCTTACCTATATAAGAAATGCCAAATGGAGGAGCCCACAGTAGGCAGATGGCCTCTGTGTCGGGGAGAGCATGTTTTTTTTTTTTTTTTTTGGGTGCGGCGTGATTGACGATTGATCTACATCGGGGGACACTTTTTTATTATTTTTTATAAAGGATTTGTCAAAAAATGATTTTATTACATTTGGACACTTTTTTAGTGAATGGGTAACCCATACTCATTCACACAGGGGGGGGGGGGGCCTGGATCTGGGAGCCCTTTGTTAAAGGATAAGTCCCCCGCTCGCAGACCCCCCACAACCACTGGCCACGGTTGTGGGGATGAGGCCCTTGTATCACACTTCCAGGGGAAGATCGCCGCAATCTTGTACGGCAAACTACGCAATGTCCGGCCCTCCACTTCCCCCCCTACACGGCCCTCTGGGAGACACACAGGTCCGCGCATGCACCTTAGTAAGGATGCCCACGCCTCCACCACCCAGAGCTGAGGGACGGGTCGGGTTCGGGTGCTGACATCATGGGCTCCCTGGACAGGTCAGTGTCCTTATATTAAAAGTCAGCAGCTGCACTATTTTTATTTGCTGCCTTTTAAAAAAAATTACCCAGGCGGAAATCTGCTTTAAACCCTGCCTTTGCCCTTCATCCCTGCCTTGGTGTTGTCTCCATGTGCACCTAGGGTTGCTTGCTACCTCATCTCTTTAAGCCCAAACACATATTAATTACACAGGTTCTGTGGCTGATTAAGGTTGTAATTAAACTCACTTGGTGTCTTATCTGCATTTAATTAGCCTCAGAGACTGTGTAATTCATATGTTATAGGGTTTAATCACTAGTCAACCAGCCGCTGCAATTTTACGGCGGCAGGTCGGCTCGGCTGCGCGAAATCACGTATTATTACGTCATTTCGCATTTCCCCTAGTCAATCCCACCTCCCCTTCAGTTAGAACACACCTAGGGAACATAATAAACCCCTTCCTCGCCCCCTAGTGTTAACCCCCTGCCCTGCCAGTGCATTTTCACAGTAATCAATGCATTTTTATATCACTGATCGCTGAAAAAATGCCAATGGTCCCAAAAATTTGTCTAGAGTGTCCGAAGTGTCCGCCATAATGTCGCAGTACCGATAAAAATTGCAGATCGCCGCCATTACTAGTAAAAATAAAATATTAAAACTACCTCCTATTTTGTAGACGCTATAACTTTTGCGCAAACCAATCAATAAACTCTTATTGCGATTTTTCTTAACTAAAAATATGTAGAAGAATACGTATCGCCCTAAACTGAGGAAAAAAATATATTTTTTATATATTTTTGTGGGATATTTATTACAGTACAGTAAAAAATATTCATTTATTTTTTTTTAATTGTCACTCTATTTTTGTTTATAGCGAAAAAAAATTAAACCGCAGAGGAGATCAAATACCACCAAAAGAAAACTCTATTTATGGGAAAAAAAAGGACGCCAATTTTGTTTGGAAGCCACGACCGCGCAATTGTCTGTTAAAGCGACACAGTGCCGAATCGCAAAAAGTGGCCCGGGCATTGACCAGCAAAATGGTCCGGGGCTGAAGTCGTTAAAGAGATGAGGTGGCAACCCTATGTGCACCTGACCTGTGTTCCTGCATCTTGTATCCTGATCCTGATCCTAGACTCAGATACCGATTCTGCAACCTGATCCCTTCCCACCTGCTCTCTCCGTCTCCTGTTACCCTCTCCCTGTCCTGTCTGGCTCCCAGCTCCCTCTGCTTGATCTCCCGTGTATGACCCTGTCTCTGTTACCACTACGCTTTGCTTATCCTGTTTCCTGTATATATTTGGTTTGGGCAGTTCATTGTGTGTCACTATTTGATTGGTTATCTGGTTTGTTTTACACAGTTCTGGTATATATGAGGTGTGTTTACATTTATGTTATTCACTTATTTTTAAATAAATTATATTATTTTATTTTACACTTTACTTATGCCTGGTATTCTCTGCGGCAGTCTACATATTTCTGGTTACACCTGTTCCTGACATCAACTCTCATGCCGTGTACACACATTCCTATGGAATAAAATACAATGGAATTTTCCATCGGAATTCCGATGAAGCTGACTTCCATCAATCTTGCCTACACACTAATAGCTAGATTCAGGATGGCGAGCGCATACTTGCGGCGGCGTAGCTTAAGGCATTTAGGCTACGCCGCCGTAAGTTAGCGAGGCAAGTACATGATTCACAATGTACTTGCCTGCTAAGTTACGGGGGCGTAGCCTAAAGCGGGCGGGCGTAAGGGCGCCTAATTCAAATTTGGCTGAAGGGGCGTGTTTTATGTTAATTACGCTTGACCTGACGTTTTTTTGAATCTGCGCATGCGCCGTGCGCCTACATTTCCCAGTGTGCATTGCGGCTAAGTCCACCGCACGGGCCTATTGATTTCGACGTGGACGTAAACGACGTAAATCCCTATTCACGGACGACTTACGCAAACGACATAAAATTTTCGAATTTCGAAGCGGGAACGGCGGCCATACTTAACATTACTATTCCATCTATTTGATGGAATAACTTTAGGCCGCTAATGCGTTACGTAAACGGCGTATCTGTACTGCGTCGGCCGGGCGTACGTTCGTGAATAGGCGGATGTACTGATTTACATATTCTACGCCGACCACAATGGAAGCGCCACCTAGCGGTCAGCCTAAAAATTACACTTTAGGATACGAGGGTGTAAGACACTTACGCCGCACGTATCTTAGCCTAATTTAAGCGGGCGCACATTCAGACTTAGGCTGGCGTATCTACTGATACGCCAGCCTAAGTCTCTCTGAATCTGGCTATATCAGACTAAATTCCAACCGTCCAAAACGCAGTGACGTAAAACACTACGACGAGGCAAGAAAAATGAAGTTCAATGCTTCTGAGCATGCGTCGACTTGATTCTGAGCATGCGTTGATTTTTCTCTGATGGAATTCCACACAGACGATCAGAATTTCCTATCGTTTTTTTCCATCGGAAAAATGTAAAATATGTTCTATTTTTTTACACCGATTAAAAATAGTCCGATAGGACCCACACAAGATCTTTTTTTCTGATTAAAAAAAGTCCATCAGACTTTTTTCATCGAAAAAAAAACGATCGTGTGTACACGGCATAAGTCTGAGATCTTATCGATCAGACTGATCACTCAGCTCTTGGTCTTTTCAGGGCAGAGAGAAGTAACTGCCAGACATCGCTCTCCATTCTGCTCTTCCAGCATTCACTGGAGCACTGGGCAGGTGAGGGGGGCAGGCGCAGCTGCCTCCGGCTCTCAGCCAATGCATTGAGAGGTGGAGCCAACTGCCAATAAGGTAAACAGGTGGATCCTGACAATATTATTGGGATCCTTCCAGATCCTGGAGTCACTCTGCTTAGTCAGCTGAAAACACTGAAAAAGCTCGCTATTAGATGATTCTGGGTCACAGGAGAGTAAGGTAAGTGCACTCCTGTGACTCAAAAGAGAAGTATTCAAAGTATTACTAAACTCAGGACCCTGCATTCACGGGATACACAGCACACAGAACAGTTCTCATCAGCAGTATATAGCAGTCTTGTGACGTCTGTAATGCCGCGTACACACAGTCTTTTTTCGGAATGAAAAAAAATGAAATTTTTAAAAACGTCATTAAAAATGATCGTGTGTGGGCTTCACATCGTTTTTCGGCTTTTTAAAATGTCGTTTTTGGGTTGTAAAAAATGATCGTGTGTGGGCTAAAACGACGTTTTAAACCCGCACATGCTCAGAAGCGAGTTATGAGACGGGAGCGCTCGTTCTGGTAAAACTACCGTTCATAATGAAGTAAGCACATTCATCACACTGTAACAGACAAAAAAGCGTGAATCGTCTTTTACTAACACGGAATCAGCTAAAAGCAGCCCAAAGGCGAATAGAACTTCCCCTTTAGAGTGCCGTTGTACGTGTTGTACGTCACCGCGCTTTGTTCATCATTTTTTTTAAACGATGGTGTGTGGGCAACATAGTTTTTAATGATGAAGTTGGAAAAACGTTGTTTTTTGGACATGCTGAAAAATGACGTTTTTTTTTTTCATGCCGAAAAACGACCGTGTGTACGCGGCATCAGTGTCTGGTTAAAGCTTGTAGGAGGAGTTTGCATTCTACTCTGACTGTCCTGTGAGGCTGCAGGATCCCATACCCTTTTGTCTGGACAGTGCTTATTGGCACTGTGCTGATCACATGCACATTCCCAAGAAAAAACTCTCTAGCAATACATACCAAACTGAGCATGTGCAGAGTGACTCCAAAGGCTCTGTACTATCAGGAGATGGATTGGGGACAGTGGAAGAAGGGAGAGGATCAGAGAAGACAGGATAAAACAGCTTTTTTAAACAATGCAGAGGTTTAACCCCTTGGTTTCATAGTGAGTATAACAAGTATGCTTTACTGCATATACAGACTGATTACACTGGCCCAGATTCAAGAAGCACTTGCGCCCGCGCAACCATAGGTTACGCAGCGCAAGTGCTTACTTAAGTGTTTCACTTCAGGAACCTTGTTACACCGACTGCAGGCTAAAATCTGCGCGGCATAAGGCTCTTATGCCTCGCAGATTTTAGGCTGCATTCTTGCGGGGGCCGCTAGGGGGCACTCCCATTGTGTATCAGCATGTAGTATGCAAATAGCATACTACCACTGATTCACAAGCTTGCGCGGGCCCCGCGCAAGCCAGGTACGGAGTTTCCGTACGGCTACTTTTAGCGCAAGGCTGCCCCTTCTAATAGTAGGGGCAGCCAATGCTAAAGTATAGCCGGCCTTCCCGCGCTGTGAAATTTGAATTTCACGGCGTTTGCGTAAGTGAAACGTGAATGGCGCTGGACGCCATTCAAGTTCACTTAGAAGCAAATGACGTCCTTGCGACGTCATTTGCCGCAATGCACGTCGGGAAAGTTTCCCGACGGAGCATGCGCTGTACGCTCGGCGCGGGAGCGCGCCTAATTTAAATGATTCCCGCCCCCAGCGGGATCATTTAACTTGCGCGCGCTTACGCCGGGCAAATTTGCCGGCGCGCCCTCGCAATTCACGGAGCTACTGCTCCGTGAATCGAGGGCAGCGCAAAATATTTGCGGGGGCGCAGGGCAAAATCGTTGCCCTGTTCCCCCGCAAATATCGCGCAATTCTACTTGAATCTGGGCCACTGTTTAATTTGTTTTACAATAGTTTTTTTTTTTTTTTACACAAAGACAACAAAACGATCAGTATAATTCCACCGTGGCTGGGTCTAAATCAATCAAGAGCTCACTACCATACCTGTTGTTCCCGGTCCTCTATGACCAGTAGATGAGCTCCCATCTCTTCACACACTTCCCGACTCTCATCCCATGTTCTGTATTCTCTGACAGATGAAAAGTAATAACAGTTCTCTCTGTGCCGCAACCAACCATCAGGACAAAGTGTACATCCTAGAAGAAAATGTTTTTATTGCCTTTAAATTTGTATAAATAAACCATGTCCTTAAAACTCAGTTGCCTTAGCCAAACAATTAGACAAGTGCAGTTTGTTTCTTTCCAAATTGAAATTCAGACAACTTTTTCATTATACAATAGTAACAAATTTAAACAAATCCAAGATTTTGGACGAGATTCAAATTTGAATAAGTTTAAAAAAAAATTCAAATTGAATTTAAAGGGGAGTTCCAGCCATTTGTATGTTTATTAAAAGTCAGCAGCAACAAAAAGTGTAGCTGCTGGCTTTTAATAAACAGGCACTTACCTGCTCCAGCGACGCGCCGGCCGGGGCTCCGCTCCTCTCCCCCCCTCCCCGGCCGGCGTCTTCATTCTCAGTGTGGGCACCCGGCCGTGACAGCTTTCGGCTTCATGACCGGGCACCCACTGCGCATGCGCGACCGGCGCGGCCCGGCGCCGCGCCGTGTAATTGGCCAGGAAATCGCCTAGGACCTGTGACGTGTCTTGGCGATTGCCTACAGCAGCCCCTTCCTGAAGGCGATTAAGCTTAGTCGCCTACAGGAAGGAGGAAGTGGGACAGGAAGTCCCACTCTTCCTGAAGCCCCCACTCCCCCCCCAAAAAAATTACATGCCAAATGTGGCATGTAAGGGGGAGAGGAGTGGGTTAAGAGGAAGTTCCAAATTTGGGTGGAACTCCTCTTTAAGTTTCTGAAGATAAAAAAATAGACTAGAAAAAATAGAATAGAATAGAATATAAAATAAAGGAATAGAACAGAATAGAATAAAAAAAATTGAATAGAATAAAATAGAAAGAATATAACCATCTTCTAAAATTGGAATTTCAAATAGAATAAATGTTAATACAATAGAATATAATATAAAAAGAAAAGAATAGAATAGAAAAATAGAATAGAAAAGAAGGAATATATCCTTCTCCCGAAATTCAGATTCAAATAGAATAAATTCAAAAAGAATAGCATAGAATAGAATAGAACATAAAATACAATAGAGTAGAAAAACCATTAATCAAAATTCTAATAGAATACATTTGAATTTGAATATACTAGAATAGAGAATAATAGAATCGAATAGACAATAGAAAGGAAAAAAGAAATATAACTGTTTTCCAAAATTCAAATTTAAAGAGGAGTTCCATCCAAAAATGGAACTTCCTCTAATCCCACTCCTCTCCCCCTTACATGCCACATTCGGCATGTAATTTTTTTTGGGGGGGGAGTGGGGGCTTCAGGAGAAGGGGACTTCCTGTCCTACTTCCTCCTTCCGCCGAGGGGCTGCAAAGGCGATACGTCATATCGCCTTTTGGCAGCCCCTCCCTGTAGGCGATCGCCTGGGACACGTGACAGGTCCCAGGCGATCCAATCAAACAGCGCAGCGCCGGGCCGCGCAGCGTGCGCATGCGCAGTGCCGCTCGCACATGCGCAGTGGGTGCCCGGCCGTGAAGCCGAAAGCTGTCACGGCCGGGTGCCCACAGTGACAATGAAGACGCCGGCCGGGGAGGGGGGGGCAAGGAGCGAAGCCCCGGCCGGCGCGTCGCTGGAACGCTGGAGCAGGTAAGTGTCAGTTTATTAAAAGCCAGCAGCTACACTTTTTGTAGCTGCTGACTTTTAATAAACTTAAAAAATGGGTGGAAAACCCCTTTAAATAGAATATTATAGAAAATAAAAGAAAAGAACATGAAATAAAAGAATAGAATATAATAGAATATAAAAAACTATGTATTGAAGGGAATAGAAAGAATATACCATCTTCCAACATTTGCATTTCGAATAGAATACAGTACATTTGATTTAGAATGGAATGCGATTTGAATGGAATTTGATATCAAATGGAATTCAAGTTCGAATCAAGTTTAATTCAAATAAACTAAACAAATTTAACAAATTGACCTCCCTGAGAGCCACCTACCAAGTCTGTGTTCAGTTCTGTAGATATGAGAGATATGGGAAGGGACACAAGTGTGAGGCGGGCCTAACATTTGGGATTTAAATTGTATTTTAGTTGGAGAGAGGGCACTGCAAGGTTCTCAAAATATCTTCATGGCAATGGCTACTAACTCTATGATGTAATAACATATATTACTGAGTCATTGTGAGCTGCCTCCATCTACTTGATACAATCCCATGGATAGTAGATAACAGGACGTACCGTCAGGTTTCTCACCAGTGTTCAGACAGAGCTGCTTCCTTATTTCCATCATCCTCCTGAGCTGATCTATGAACAAGGAAAACAATGGAAAAATAAGACAAGTCTTTTTTCGTAGGAGGTATTCAATATTTATATTCACTTCTTGTGTGAAATAGGTTTGTCATTGTACATATACACATTGGGGTAGATTCACAGAGCAATTACGCCTGCGTATCCATAGATACGCAGCGTAATTGCTTAGTTGCGCCGGCGTATCTACTTTCTGTATTCAGAAAGCTCGATACGCCGACTTTAGCCTAAGATACGACTGGCATAAGTCTCTTATGCCGTCGTATCTTAGGGTGCATTCTGACGCTGGCCGCTAGGTGGCGTTCCCGTAGTTGTCAGCGTAGAGTATGCAAATTGCATACTTACGCCGATTCACAAACGTACGCGCGCCCGACGGTAGTTTTTTCCGTCGTTTGCGTAAGTCGGTTTCGCCGTAAGGCTGCTCCTGCTATTAGGAGGCGCAGCCAATGGTAAGTATGGACGTCGTTCCCGCGTAGCGATTTTCAAATTTTACGTTGTTTGCGTAAGTCATCCGTGAATGGCGCTGGACGCCATTTACGTTCACGTCGAAGCCAATGACGTCTTTGCGACGTCATTTACCGCAATGCACGTCGGGAAAATTTAGGGACGGCGCATGCGTGGTACATTTGGCGCGGGAACGCGCCTAATTTAAATGATCCACGCCCCCTACGAGATCATTTGAATTACGCGCGCTTACGCCGGCCCCTTTTACGCTACGCCGCGCAACTTTACAGGCAAGTGCTTTGTGAATCAAGCACTTGCCCGTAAAACTTGCGGAGGCGTAACGTAAATGTTGTTCGTTACGCCGCCGCAGTTTTGCGCGCCCCTACCTGAATCCACCCTTATCTTGCCAAAAGTGTTGAAGATAGGGTGACCACATTTCCAAACTACCATTCAGGGACATCCCCCCATCCCAAAAATCAGCTTGTGCTGTAAGGAATCACAGCACAGTGATTGGACACAAGAGGCAGGATTTATGATTTCTCCAATCACAAGCAGGGGGCGGCATTGTGCTCCTCCAGGACAAGTACTGTCAGTGAGTAAAGCGGTGATGTGGCGGCCTTTTTTGGGGGCATCGGATTGGCCCCGGGGGGGGGGGGGGGGGGAGTGGCTGTGTCAGTTTCATTCCGGGACACTGTAATGTTCTGGAATGAATGTACCCGGGACAGACCTGCAAAATGCGGGACTGTCCCGGGCAATCCGGGACACGTGGTCACCCTAATTGGACACCCCCTCCAAATCATTGGATTCAGGTGTTCCAACCACCTCCATGACCACAGGTGTATAAAATCAAACATCTAGGCATGCAGACGGCTTCTACAAACATTTGTGAAAGAATGGGTCACTCTTAGGAGCTCGGTGAATTCAAGCGTGGTTCCGTCATACTGTAGGTTGTCATGTATGCAATAAGTCCATCTGTGAAATTTCCTTGATAATAAATATTCCACAGTCACCTGTTAGTGATAGAGCGGGGTCATGCTGAAGCTCGCAGTGCACAGAAGTCACCAACTGTCTGCAGAGTCAAAAGCTACAGACCTCCAAACTTCATGTGGCCTTCAGATTAAGGGCCCTTTCACACGTGCGGACCGTATGTCCACATTTTCATCCGTCCGTTGCGGATAGAAAGGGGACATACATGGGTCCCTATGTGATTACGGGTGTCAGCGGATGACCATCCGCTGACACCCATAATCGTCCGCCTCCGCAAAGATCCGCATTTGCGGACGGAAGAAAATCCTATTTTTCTTCCGTCTGCCGGATAGGATGAACACGGACATACGGTCCGTGATCATCCGATCCCCTATAGGGGAGAGCGGAGGAAAGACAGGGCGGTCCCTGCACAGTGTGCGGGGACCGCCCTGTCAGCTGCCAGCTCAGCAGGGATTTTACGGAGGATCCCCGCTGAGCTTTTGCGAACACACGGAGCGGATCATTACTGATCCGCCCGTGTGAAAGGGCCCTAACACAACAACAGCGCATACAGAGCTTCATGGGATGGGTTTCCATGGCCGAGCAGCTGTATCCAACCAAGCCTTACATCACCAAGTGCAATGCAAAGCATCGGATGCAGTGATGTAAAGTACGCCGCCACTGGACTCTAGAGCTGTGCAGACGCGTTCTCTAAGGCTGCATTCACACCTAGGCATTTTGTCGCCTGCAGCGCGACGCTACAATACACTGGAGGGGAAAAATAACATTATTGTCTATGGAGATGGTTCACATCTCCACGCCGAACACCGAACGCCTGAATCTGAAACAAGTCCCGGACCCTTTTTTGTCGCGCGTATCGGGCGGCTTCAGCATTTTCCATAGCCGACAATGACCTATACAAAACCGCGGTACAAAACATCGCAAATCGCCTACGCAAAGGTGTGAATACAGCCTTAAGTGACAATTAACGCTTTTCTGTCTGGCAATCAGATGGACATGTCTGGGTTTGGCGGTTGTCAGGAGAACGGTACTTGCCTGACTGCATTGTGCCAAGTGTAAACTTTGGTGGAGGGGGAATAATGTTGTGGGGTTGATTTTCAGGGGTTGGCCTTAGTTCCAGTGAAGGGAACTCTTAAGGTGTCAGCATACCAAGACTTTTTGGACAATTTCATGCTCTCAACTTTGTGGGAACAGTTTGGGGACAGCCCCTTTCTGTTCCAACATGACTGCTCACCAGTGCACAAAGCAAGATCCATAAAGAAATGGAGGACCTCAACCCGATAGAACACCTTTGGGATGAATTAGAGTGGAGACTGCGAACCAGGCCTTCTAGTCCAACATCAGGCCTGACCTCACAAATGCGCTTCTGGAAGAATGGTCAAACATTCCCATAGACACTGTCCTCAACAACAGGCTCACGCAGCTCAACAACAGGCTCACCAAGAGAGCATGGCAGCTCAACAACAGGTTCACCAAGAGAGCCTTGCAGCTCACCGAGAGAGCATTGCAGGCTTGGAACAGAGACACCAGCAGCAAATGGAGGCCATCGTGAAACAGCTTCAGAGACAGCAGACCGAGGCTGGGAGTCAGGCCAGTAACATACCGACTTTTCGGGTAAGACACTTATTGCCAAAGATGACTGCAGATGAGGACCCTGAGATGTTTCTAACCACGTTTGAGAGAGCAGCGAAAAGAGAGAGTTGGCCTAAAGACCAGTGGGCTGGACTAGTGGCCCCCCTATTATCTGGAGAAGCCCAAAAGTCATATTTTGATTTGGAGCTGGCAGACGCGAAAAAACTATGACCGGTAAAAAGAGGAAATATTGGCACGTTTTGGTGTAACCCTGGATGTCCGTGCCCAGCGGGTCCACAATTGGAGTTATCAGCTGAGGAAGCCACCTCGGTCGCAGATGTATGACCTCATCCATTTGGCTAGGAAATGGCTGCAGACAGAAAATCTGTCCGGACCAAAAATTTTGGAGCGAGTAGTCATGGACAAATTTCTTAGGTCTCTTCCTAACACCCTGCAGAAATGGGTGAACCATGGTGGTCCAGAAACCGCAGACAAACTTGTAGACCTGGTTGAAAGGTACCTAACAACAGAGAATTTGTCCTCTTCCACAAGAGACGCATAGACTTTCCACCCTAAGACCAGACCCTCCCCACCTATAGGTAAGACTGCATCAAGGGATGGGGGGTGGAGAGAGGGACCAAGGAACAACTAGAGGAATTAACAGAACTACTGCTAATGTTTGTCGAGAGCGGCCTGGAAGACCCATCCCCCAGGAGAGAACCAGAAGGTTGATTTGTTACCGTTGCCGGGAAGAGGGACATGTAGCAGCGGTTTGCCCAGCAGGTGATGAACCCGCATGCAGTGTGACTTTCTGACAGAGAGATTACAGTCCCTTTTTGCAACCACATGCACTGCAGTAAAGGGAAATGAGAAACCTTTATATAGAATGTGCTTAGATGGTAAAAATGTTGTGGTATTGTTGGATTCAGGTAGCCTGGTCACCTTAGTGAAAAGTGATCTAGTGGTGGGAAAAACATTACATCCTAGGAAAATGGCTGTAGTTTGTGTACATGGGAACACTCGAGAATATCCGGTGACTACGGTTTCCTGTGAAACCTCCCTCGGTAACTTGTGTCACCAGGTGGGTTTAGTTCCCAAACTGCCACATGACGCCATTGTGGGAAGGGATTTCCCAGTAGGTGGTTCTTCTGAGTCTGAACCATCTACTCCAGAAACCTATAACTGTGAGGATTCTCCTGAGTTTCCATTCTCAGTATTAGCAGGGGAAACACCAGTCCCTAGGGAGGAGCCTGCTACCTCAGAAGAGGAACAGCGGCCGATAGGGTTTGATGACCTCAAGGTGCACAGAGAAAATTTTGTCACTGAGCAATTGAGGGACCCCACATTGCTAAGAGCCCGGGAGAATGTAGTGAAGATAGATGAGGAGTTAGTTAACCCTGACGAGAGGGTTGCCCTCCCTTACTTCATTATTGAAAAGGGACCTGTTATATCGAGTGTCACAGAGGATAGAGGACACCATTGAGCAACTGGTAGTGCCTAAACCGTACCGCAAGATGGTTTTGGAACTGGCCCATGGGCACATTCTTGGGGGACATTTGGGAGCTGAAAAAACCAAGGAGAGGATCACCCAGAGGTTTTATTGGCCTGGGATTGTAACGGGAGTCACTTTAGGGGCACAGGGTGAATGAGAACCCCACTATGGTCTGTGCTAGTCACATTTAATGCGGTCAGATATTGTATATATTGTATATATATTGTGTGTTGGCTGATGTATACTAGTAAGCTTGCTGTGATGAAAGGGGTGGGGTGTGATTGCATTCCATTGTCTATTGTGGTAATTAAGTCTGCTATGTGGATTGGAGCTTGGTAGACAGTCTGGATACCTATTATGGGATTTGAAGGAAGAAGATAGTGATCCAATCAAGCACAGATACACAAGTCGCACCTCATCCCTGGTATAGTAGAAAAGAATAATGGAGCGAATGGGATGTTGGCGGTGCTTAAACATAGACAATGTCAGAAAATTAAGTTTTATAACAATTTATTTAAAACCTCAAAAAAGATCGGTTTTTGTATATTACAAAATACATCATTTAAAAGCAAATTGCCAGAGTGTCTGATTTGGGTTGCTGGAATTTCCCAATATTTGAGCAACTGGTCGATATAGAGATGTTGTTGGACCCTATTATGGGATGTTTATATGTCTTGCTGTGAGGAAAGGGGGGAATCACTCCAGCAACCCCCCCCCCCCCCTGCTAAGACTGTTTACTGAAGGAGAAGTTTGAACACACCTGACCTGTATCACCATTGTCATTGGACAATTTAACCCATCCTGTTTCCCAAGGGTGGGAGGGATGTATTTTGAAGAGAAATGTGTTACCATGTGCAGATAATAAAGATTCATTCCCTGTTTTAAACCTCAAACAGAGCTGTGTGTCTCGTTTCTGGGGGAATTCTTATGGGTCATGTTCGTTTGCCTGATTGTGGAGTGTCTATAAGCTGTCTTGGATGGGATGGAAGGTCGTAAACGGTGATGACCGTTACAGGGATCACTAAGGAAGTGGAATTATACTGCTCTTCATGTCCAGTGTGTCAGATTACTGCACCCATGCCACATTTCCGCAGTCCGTTGGTACCCCTGCCCATTATCGAGGTCCCTTTTGAGAGGATCGCCATGGACTTGGTTGGCCCCTTATTGAAGTCCACTAGAGGGCACCAGCACATCTTGGTAATAATGGACTATGCCACCCGGTACCCAGAAGCGATTCCTCTCCGAAACACCTCTGCTAAAACAATTGCCAAAGAGTTATTTCAGGTTTTCAGCCATGTGGGTCTTCCTAAGGAAGTCCTAACTGACCAGGGCACCCCATTTATGTCCAGGGTGACCAAAGAACTTTGTAAACTCCTGAAAGTGACCCAATTCCGTACATCAGTATATCACCCTCAAACAGACGGGTTAGTGGAAAGGTTTAATAAAACCTTAAAACAAATGTTGAGGAAGGTGGTGGATAAAGACGGAAAGAATTGGGATTATCTGCTCCCTTATCTGATGTTTGCAATAAGAGAGGTTCCCCAATCTTCCACAGGGTTCTCTCCGTTTGAGCTACTGTATGGGAGGCACCCCCGGGGCCTACTGGACATTGCCAGGGAAACATGGGAGAGTGAGAGTTCCCCTCATCGAAGTGTGATTGAACATGTGGCCCAAATGCAAGATAGAATTGCCCAAGTGATGCTGATTGTGAAGGAACATTTAGCCCAAGCCCAATTGGCTCAACAAAGGATTTACAATTGTGGGGCCCAGGTCCGTTCCTTTGCACCTGGTGATAGGGTGTTGGTGCTGGTCCCCACGGTCGAAAGTAAATTCCTAGCCAAATGACAGGGTCCCTATGAAGTGTTGGAGAAAATGGGGGTGGTGAATTATAAAATTAGCCAACCGGGAAGACAAAAACCTGAGCAGCTCTATCATGTGAACTTGCTGAAACCATGGAAGGATAGAGAGTCCTTGGTCGCTAAGACTACCCGATTTTCTGCTCCATTTAACCTGGCTGTCCCTGAAGTTGGGATAGCGGAGACTCTATCCAAAACTCAGCAACAAGAGGTTAAAGAATTTGTTTTTCCGTAATAAGGAGAAGTTTTCCGACCTGCCAGGTTGGGTCTCCGGAGTTGAACATGACATTATCACCACACCAGGGGATAAGGTCAAGTTGAAGCCTTATAGAATTCCAGAAGCCCGGCGAGAGGCAATTCGCCAGGAAGTAAAAAAAATGCTTGAGCTGGGGGTGATAGAAGAGTCAAATCGTGATTGGTCCAGTCCCATTGTCTTAGTGCCCAAACCAGATGGAAGTTGGCGGTTTTTTAATGACTTTCGCCGCCTGAATAAAATCACTAAGTTTGACACCTGTTAGATTTTAAATTCATTAATATTTATTATGTGATAAATGTTTCTGAATCATTGGTTTAAACATGGTAGCTTTTGAGGGCAGACAAGGTCAGTTACAGGACGACACTACATCTGTCGTAGGCTTCATGTATTTTAGGAGATACGTCAAAACAGTGGGTGGAGATGTTACTTAAAAATACATAAGTGGGTGTTAACGTTCATCACCAACCTTCCATGGAGCTAATCTATATATGAATTGTGCTTAGCTTGGCTGTTAAAACAGTATAAGAACACATGTGGGTTGTGTAGTTAGGAGGAACCTCAAGGTCACCCGACCCGACGGGGGTCTCAGTGTCATCGGACTCTGCAGAGAGATGGGGGTGGGGAAGGGACCCTCTCCCAGGAGAAAGATCATACCATCATAATATCTTTCCTCCGTCTGTTAACTTTCTGAAGTACCATCCTGCAATGATGTTTTACCAGCTGTAACAATGTAAGCATTAACTGTTTGCTGTCCTGAAGAATAAACATCGTATAATGAAGGAAACCTATGTCTGTATATTGGGAACAACGCCTGAAGGGATGAAGGAGAGATTTGACATATCACATGACACGTGGAGGAAAATGTCCCCTCTGTCTCTGTCCCTCTCTTCCCCCTTCACATTCTACAACACCTATCCTATGCCCCGCATAGATGAACTGATTGATCGCCTAGGCACTGCCCGGTACATGACAAGGTTAGACCTGACCAAGGGTTATTGGCAAATTCCTCTCTCGGAGTCGGCCAGCAAAAAAACAGCATTTGTAACTCCAGACGGATCTTTCCAATATCGGAGGATGTCTTTTGGGTTACAGAATGCTCCCGCCACATTTCAACGCACCATGGATAAGACCCTTCGGCCTCATCGAGCCTATGCTGCTGCATACCTCGATGACGTTGTCATCCACAGTGTTGCATTCCATCTGGAAAGCCGGGTTTACAGCCAATCCAAAAAAATGTACCCTTGGGCTAGAAGAGGCAAAGTATCTGGGGTATACCATTGGAAGAGGTCTAATCAAGCCCCAAATAAACAAAGTTGAGGCTATTCAGGATTGGCCACATCCCACCAACAAGAAACAGGTTTGTGCATTTTTGGGGATCGCGGGTTATTATCGCCGCTTTATCCCCCATTTTGCCTCACAGGCTGCTCCCCTGACCAATTTGACCAAAGGGAAGGAGTCTGTAATGACCAAATGGACTCCCGAAGCATAAACAGCTTTTCAGGCTTTAAAACAGGCCTTATGTAGTCAGCCAGTTTTAAATTCGCCTGATTTTTCACGGGACTTTGTGGTTCAGACAGATGCGTCAAATGTGGGCTTAGGAGCTGTACTGTCTCAGATTATCAAGGGGGAGGAACACCCTGTTATGTACCTCAGCCGAAAGTTGAAGGCCCATGAGGAAAATTATGTCACCATTGAGAAAGAATGTTTGGTGGTGAAATGGGCTTTGGATTCTCTCCGGTACTACCTCGTGGGTAGACAGTTTGAACTGGTGACGGATCATGCCCCATTGAAGTGGATGGCACAGAACAAAGAGACCAATAGGAGAATAAATACGGTAGGTGGTTCCTGGCCCTCCAGGAATTTAGTTTTGTGGTAACGCATCGCCCCGGTGCTAAAATGGGGAATGCAGATGGGTTGTCCCGAGTGCATGCCTGCCTGGCAACCTGTGTCCCAACCCTATTGTTGAAACAAGAGGGGGGGTATGTGACAGGAAGTCAGGTAAATCTGTGGGTGTTGTCACAGAAGGGAGATACATTTCTGCCTTGTTTAGACAATACACCAATTGCTATTAGGCGTCGGCTGCAGAAGTAGCCAGAAAAGGTTTAAGGGCGTTGGAAAACTTCAGCTGTTCAGAATGAGGCAATTAAGGCCTCTATAAGTAATCCAGAGGATTACCACTGATTGCTCCATCCTGAGGCTTTGTGAGTAAGGAGAGCAGTAGCTGAAAGTCTTCTGAGGAGGTGAGGTGGTGATTGATTTTTCTGTTGTGACAAAAATCAAAAAGAGACTATTGTTTTTCTGCTGTATGACCAGCAGTGTCTGCCCAGCACTAGGCTATGCCAGACTCCCTAGATAGGTTCCTGTGTGGTGAAGGTAGACGCCCCAAGTGGCCAGGGTTTATTTTATGTTTGATTTTGTTTATGCTGTTTGGATGCTTGCACTTGTTTCCAGCAAGATGGAAGAATAAACCAAAACCTTTGTTTTCAACCGTCTTCGACTGCCTGTCTGTATAAATTCAGTGTGTAGTGAACCCATCCAGGGGGTCACACACCCCGTTACCGAGCTAACCCGTTACAATTAGAGTTGAGCGGACACCTGGATGTTCGGGTTCGGACCCAAACCCGGACTTTGAAAAAAAAGTTTGGGTTCGGGTCTGAACCCGAACCCGGACTTTGACCCGAACCCGAACCCCATTGAAGTCAATGGGGACCCGGACTTTTGACTACAAAAATGTCTCTAAAAAACTAAGGGAAAGGGCTGGAGGGCTGCAAATGGCAGCACAATGTCGGGAAGAGCATGGCAAGTACTCTGGAAATAAATGTGGATAGGGAAATAACTTAAAATAACATAAAAAAAATAAAAATAAAAATATAATGATTTTTAACCTTTGAGGACGAGGTCCATACAGTTTTGTTCAAAATTATTGATCCCCCCAATGCTGTAAAGGGTTTTAGGGAATTTAGTGTACATTTGTAATTGTATTCAGAATGAAATCCTGCAAGGACTTCATAAAGAACCATATGCAACTAATATGACATCAATTGGTTTTGTAATACAGTAGTAAATGCAAAATTCAAGGCAAAGGGCACTGTTGAAACGCTACCTGGTCGTGGCAGAAAGAAGATGCTGACTTTGACTGCTGTGCGCTACCTGAAGCGTAGAGTGGAGAAAAGTCCCCGTGTGACTGCTGAGGAACTGAGAAAAGATTTGTCAGATGTGGGTACTGAAGTTTCTGCTCAGACAATATGGCGCACACTGCGTAATGAAGGCCTCCATGCCAGAACTCCCAGGCGCACCCCCTTGCTGTCTCCAAAGAATAAGAGTCGACTGCAGTATGCCGAAAGTCATGTGGGCAAACCACACACGTTTTGGGATTGTGTTCTGTGGACTGATGAAACAAAATTACAACTGTGTGGGCCCATGGATCAACGCTATGTTTGGAGGAGGAAGAACAAGGCCTATGATGAAAAGAACACCTTGCCTACTGTGAAGCATGGTGGGGGGGTCAATCATGCTTTGGGGCTGTTTTGCTTCTGCAGGTACAGGGAAGCTTCAGCGTGTGCAAGGTACCATGAATTCTCTTCAGTTCCAGGAGATATTGGATGACAATGTGATGCAGTCCGTCACAAACCTGAGGCTTGGGAGACGTTGGACCTTTCAACAGGACAATGATCCCAAGCATACCTCCAACTCCAGTAGAGCATGGTTGCAGATTAAAGGCTGGAACATTTTGGAGTGGCCATCGCAGTCACCAGACTTAAATCCGATTGAGAACCTCTGGTGGGACTTAAAGAAAGCAGTTGCAGTGCGCAAGCCTAAGAATGTGACTGAAGGTGGAAGCGGCGGTGGAGGAGGAGGAGGTAGCCAACACAGCAGGTTTTGGTTTTTAATTGATTTATTTTTTAAATTAGGGTAAACCCCAAAAGAGTGAGACAGATCTAGGGTTGCTACCTCATCCCTTTAAACCCGAACACATAGGGCCATATTCTCAAAGAAGTTCCGCCGGCGTATATGGAGATGCATGCACAGTGTTTCCATGTATTCCAATGGCTCTAGTTGGCTCTAGTTCACAGTCAGTTTCCGGTCATTTTCTGCACCAGAAACTGACTACATGGTGTGAACTAGAGCCAACTAGAGCCATTGGAATACATGGAAACACTGTGCATGCATTTTTAGTTCAGAAAAAATGCACACAAAACTGTACGGAACTGTGTCTGGTGTGAACTGGCCCTTAGGCCGGATTCACACCTATGTGAATTGGTTGCGGCCTAAACCGCATCCAATTCGCATAACATTATAAAATACTTTTAGGTAGATTCAGAAAGAGTTAGGCCGGCTTATCTACAGATAAGCCAACCTAACTCAGAGGGCCAGATTCACAAAGGTTAGCGGATCTTTAGATCCGTGTAACCTATGTGTTTTAAGATCCGCCCTCGCAAGTTTGTGAGGAAAGTGTCAAATTCACAAAACACTTACCTCCAAACTTGCGACGGCGGATCCTAACTCCCCCAGCGGAATTCAAATTCCGCGGCTAGGGGATTGTCATATTTAAATCAGGCGCGCTCCCGCGCCGATTTAAATACGCATGCGTCGTCCGGGGAATTTCCCGGCGTGCATTGCTCCCACTGACGTCAATAGGACGTCAGTGGTTGCGACGTGAGCGGGACTTGCGACGCGCGTGTTCGTGAATCGGCGTACGCAAACGACGTAGGGATTTTCAAAATCGACGCGGGAACGACGGCCATACTTAACAATACTTACCCCTGCTTTTAGCAAGGGTAAGTATACGACGGGTACCGCGCTACGGAAACGACGTAAGAACACCGCGTCGGGTCCGCGTACGGTCGTGAATTTCGCGTATCTCGCTGATTTACATATTATTCAGTGTAAATCAGCGGGAACGCCCCCGGCGCCATTTTTAAATTAAAAAAAAGATCCGACAGTGTAACACAGTGTGACACTGTCGGATCTCAGCCCTATCTATGCGTATCTGATTCTATGAATCAGGTGCATAGATAGAACCAGTAAAAATCCGAGATACGATGGTGTATCTGAGATACTCCATCGTATCTCTTTTGTGAATCTGGCCCAGAATCTGCACCGACCTATGTTTAAGTGTATTCTCTAACAGAGATACACTTAAACATATCTAAGATAGGACGGCTTGCGCCGTCCTATCTTAGATTGCAATGTTTTGGCTGACCGCTAGGTGGCGCTTCCATTGCGGCCGGCGTAGATGATGTAAATAGTTACATAGTTACATAGTTAGTCAGGTTGAAAAAAGACACAAGTCCATCCAGTTCAACCACAACAAAATAAACAAAGAAAATAAAAAACACAGTACAATCCCATACACCCAACTCCATACCCACAGTTGATCCAGAGGAAGGCAAAAAACCCCAGCAGAGCATGATCCAATTTGCTACAGCAGGGAAAAAAATTCCCTTCTGATCCCCCGAGAGGCAATCGGATTTACCCCGGATCAACTTTACCTACAAATCTTTGTACTCAGTTATTTTATGTACATTTAGGAAAGAATCCAGGCCTCTCTTAAAGCAATCTACTGAGCTGGCCAGAACCACCTCTGGAGGGAGTCTGTTCCACATTTTCACAGCTCTTACTGTGAAAAAACCTTTCCATATTTGGAGGTGAAATCTCTTTTCCTCTAGACGTAAAGAGTGCCCCCTTGTCCTCAGTGTTGACCGTAAAGTGAATAACTCAACACCAAGTACACTGTATGGACCTCTTATATATTTGTACATGTTGATCATATCCCCCCTAATTCTCCTCTTCTCAAGAGTGAATAGATTTAGTTCTTCTAATCTTTCCTCATAGCTGAGCTCCTCCATGCCTCTTATCAGTTTGGTTGCCCTTCTCTGCACTTTCTCCAGTTCTCTGATATCCTTTTTGAGAACTGGTGCCCAAAACTGAACTGCATATTCCAGATGAGGTCTTACTAATGATTTGTACAGGGGGGCAAAATGATATCTCTGTCTCTGGAGTCCATACCTCTCTTATGAGCTTGTACGCCGATTCACGAACGTATGCGCGGCCGCCGCAGTCGTATTACGTCGTTTCCGTAAGGCCTTAGGCGGCCTAAAGTTATTCCACCTATGAAGTGGAATAACAATGTTAAAGTATGGCCGCCGTTTCCGCCACGAGGTTCGAATTTTTTACGTCGTTTGCACAAGTCGTCCGCGAATCTGGAGTCACGTCGTTTACGTACACGTCAAAATCATTAGGCCCGTACGGCGTCCTTAGCCGCAATGCGCACTGGGTAATGTAGGCGCCCGGCGCATGCGCAGTAGCAAAAAACGTCAAAAAACGTGAGGTCAAGCCTCATTTCCATACAACACGCCCCCCTCCAACCAATTTGAATTAGGCGCCCTTACGCCCGCTCGTTTGAGGCCTACGCCGCCGTAGATTAGCAGGTAAGTAGATTGAAAATCACTACTAGCCTAGCTAATTTACGGCGTTGTAGCCTAAACAGGCTAGGCTACGCCGCCTTAAATTTAATCCAATCTCTCTGAATCTACCTAATTGTTTTCAATGAGGCTGGTTCACATATGTGCGATGCATTCGCACTGCGCATTGCCGAAAAAACGCGTGCCTTTTTTAGGCATTGCGGTGCGGCTCAGGTGCGAATTCAGGCCCATTATCTTCTGAGGGTACGCATCTGATTCGCAGATGTGTTAATTTCTCTTCAGGATTTGTCTCATTCACCTCAATACACTTCCCCCCTCCCCTCTCCCAGGTCTCCAAATTCGCATCTAAAACGGAGATGATCTGCTCAACAGTTCTCTTATCTCTCTGCAGAGATAAGAGAGCTGAAATTCGCACCGCACAAGTGTGAATCCGGCCTTAACTACTTGCCGACCTGACGCCGTCGTTTTACGGCGGCAGGTTGGCTCCCCTGCGCGAGAGCCCGTAGCTCTACGTCGGCTCTCTCGCAGGATACTAGGGGCGCGCGCGCCCCCGAGTTCCGTGCGCGTGCTCCGGCGGGCGTGATCGCCGCCGGGCACCCGCGATTGCTCGTTACAGAGCGGGGACCGGGAGCTGTGTGTGTAAACACACAGCTCCCGGTCCTGTCAGGGGGGGAAATGCTGATCTTCTGTTTATACAATGTATGAACAGAAGATCAGTGGTTTCCCCTAGTGAGCCCCCCCCTACAGTTAGAACACACTCAGGGAACATACTTAACCCCTTCCCCACCCCCTAGTGTTAACCCCTTCACTGCCAGTGGCATTTTTATAGTAATCCACTGATCGCTATAAAAATGCCAATGGTCCCAAACATGTGTCAAAAGTGTCTGCCATAATGTCGCAGTACCGGAAAAAATACGCTGATCGCCGCCATTACTAGTAAAAAAAAAATATTAATAAAGATGCAATAAAAATACCCCCTATTTTGTAAACACTATAACTTTTGCGCAAACCAATCAATAAACGATTATTGCGATTTTTTTACGAAAAATATGTAGAAGAATACGTATCGGCCTAAACTGAGGAAAAAAAATATTTTTTGATATATTTTTGGGGGATATTTATTACAGCAAAAAGTAAAAAATATTCATTTTTTTCAAAATTGTCGCTCTATTTTTGTTTATAGCGCAAAAAAGAAAAAACGCAGAGGTGATCTAATACCACCAAAAGAAATCTCTATTTGTGGGAAAAAAAGGACGCCAATTTTGTTTGGGAGCCACGGTTGCACGACCGCGCAATTGTCAGTTAAAGCGACGCAGTCCCGTATCGCAAAAAGTGCTCTGGTCTTTGGGCAGCAATATGGTCCGGGGGTTTCAGTGGTTAAAGTGCTTATAAACCCTGTTACACCACTTTAACCTACAGGTAAGCCTGAATATCTAATATTCCTGCACGGTTTAGGAGATATTCATTGTATCCGCATGTGCCGATGTCATCGGCGCATGCGCACTGAAGAAACAGGCCGCTCGTGCCGTTTATTAGCTGTAGCTGTGCAGGAGTGACGCCCCCCCAAAAAAAACCTGTAAGACAAAGGCATATTGAGTGAGTATGCATTGCATACTAGCTCATTATGAAATGCTTACCTTAGAGTTAAGGCCTCCAGCGGCGCCCCCGCACACTGCTGACAGTGGGCCTTGAAGAAACGGCACGGGCGGGTGTTCCTCCAGAGCGCATGCTTCCGATGACGTAATCGGCAGCGTATACAGAAAACATCTCCGAAACAGTGCAAGTTTAGGAGATATTTCCAGTAACTATCGGTATAGGTACAACCAAATCATCAGGGGAGTTTACTTCCTCTTTTTGAAGCTAAATGTCTTCTATGCTGAGCTGCGCCGGATTTTGCACCCTCCAGTTTTAGTAAATTAACCCCACAGTCTTTTTGTGGAGGAACTAGCTGGAGGATAGTCGCCCATAGACCTCGCACATTAGGCAATTTTTAATATGGCCGCGCCTGCACGAATATGCGCACACGTATTGCAAGCACACGTTCGCCATGGCGAAGATGTGTGTGCGCTGGCGCATGCAATGCACCTCAGATCCTGGTTCCCCTTAGACCTTTAAAAGGATGACTGTGGCACATAGACATTGCTGACCGGTCTTCAGCTTCCTGTTCCTGTGTTTGCTTCTGCCTCTGATCACCCTAAATAGCTTCCTTAGTGCAGTCCTCCTTCACTTACCTCATCCTTCCATTTTGCTTTTAAATGTCCTTATTTCTTCTGAGAAATCCTCACTTCCTGTTCTTCTGTCTGTAACTCCACACAGTAATGCGAGGCTTTCTCCCTGGTGTGGAGTGTCGTGCTCACCCCTCCCTTGGACTACAGGAGAGTCAGGACGCTCTCTACGTTGCAGATAGAGAAAGGAGCTGTGTGTTAGTGGGCAATAATATGGAGTGTGTTGGACAACCTGCCTCCGGGTTCTCCTCAAGCCGATCCCCCAATCGAGCGGCACCCAGCCTGGGATCTTTTTAGTAGATGAGGGGACCCAGTAAGTCACTGGGGCCCCTCTCAGCAAAATGGAACCCCGCGTAGAATGCGACCCCGGCCTAATTGGCCATCGCCGGGGTCTGTTGGATGCGCACACCCTGAAGGTGGGTGCCGCACCTGGAACCTGGAACCCACGAAGAACCAAGGAAAATGGCGTCTGCCACAGATATACTCCTGCCTAGCATGCTCCGTGAGGGAAAACTCTAATTGGCTGCTGGGGAAAAGCGTCTCTGCCTCAACCCCTCTAGCGCCACCTGTCGCCCAGGGGTGGAACCGACACCCCTGGAGCGCAGACTGACCTACAGGACAGTTCAGGAATGACAGCAGCCCAAATTTAACAAATTACGAATGGGGGCAAAATAACTCTCCCATTCCCCACTAACTTTAGCGTAGTGCCCATACTGAAAGTAAGGGGGCGCTACATATACATATTTGATGAGCATATGGGTGGGCTCTGGGTCTTCCCCTACAGAGAGAGGTCCAGGTGGGGAAATGTCACCAAGATCTCTCCAAAATGGGTCCAAAGCTTAATTCCGCGATCACATCATTACAGCAAATTGCAACGTTTTGGAGCCACGCAGGATCCCTTCATCAGGCATGTGGCACATACACTTTAATAAAAATATAATACATGAGACGGAATTTCCAAAGCACTATGGATTAGGTAGAGACAGTGCTACTAATGAAGCTTGCTTTCAGGTAACCTGTCTCTCATTGAAACCTCGGATGGGGGGGGGGGGGTCACTGCTCTGATTTATTCACTTGTGTGTCAATTTTAGCTGACGCTTTTGAACTCTATAAACAACACAAACAAACAATTTATAAAGGAGTCCAAAGCTCCACCTGCTGACTGGATAAAATACTACATCCCTGACTAAAAAAAATAATCTTTATACTTTAGTTCTGTCCATGAGAAAGAAATGATGTACAAAGCCTTATATATTCCAATCCAAAAGGTAATTGTACTTTTTTGTTCTTTATCTCTTCATTACATTATAAATATCTTTATTCATTACATACTTAGTATAGTGAATGATTTTACATAAATCCATTAATGTGAAGTGCATTGTACATCTCACATTGTCCCTCGTTATTTCTTGTACTAATTTGAGTCCTTCATATGGAGTCAGTGGAAGTTCTGACAATATCCTAGGCTGTATCTAATAAAAATAATCTTACCTGCAGATGACTGGGTGATGTTCATCCTTAACAGGCTGATCTCATTTTCCAAAGACCGACCTTTATAAACTGGAAGACACAGAGTCATCATTTATCACAGTGCAAATGAGAGAGAAGAACTATTTCCAATGGTATTTGTGTCCCTTCAACAACCAATCAGATTCTACATTTCATTAGACAGTTTAATAATACAGGCCCAGAGACTTTCTCTTCTTATGGGTTGTGACCACCAGACTGTATAACTTACCCAGAGATTCAATAATACGGATGAGGATGATATTGGATCCCACAAGGAGGGTCATAATGACCCCTTTCCAGGAAGGCCGCCAGAGTTTCTTCCCACTGTTATCTGTAGAGATCATCAATAAATCACAAATCAATCATAGTAGGATAAAACCCTTCCTCCTTTACATTTAATAATTGCCATGGTCTTACATGGAAACTTTTGAAAAAAATTTGTAGCACTTTGCCAAAATAAATGGAGAAATATTTGAACAACTTGTGGTATCACGCCCCTTTTAGATGGGTGAGGCATGGATAAGTCCTGCACTGTTATAGAGTTGCCTTTTGAGAGGATTGCAGTGGATTTGGTTGGACCATTGGTGATCCACTAGGGACCACCAGTATATTCTTTTTTTAAATTTATAAAACATTAAATTTTTTCCAGCAAATGTCAAAACAAATGTTATACCAAAGGGGGATATCAAATGTATAATTACATACAAATAGCTAGATTCAGAAATACTGGCATAACTTTAAGGCGGCGTAGCGTAGTATCGCATATACGCTACGCCGCCGTAAGTCAAAGAGGCAATTGCCTCCTAAGTTACAGCGGCGTATCGTAAATGGGCCGGCGAAAGCGCGTAAGCGCGCCTAATTCAAATGATGAACAGGGGGGCTTGTTTTATGTTAATGACTAGTGACCTGACGTGATTGACGTTTTTAACAAACGGCGCATGCACCGTCCGTGTACATATTCCAGTGCGCATGCTCCAAAGTACGCCGCAAGGACGTATTGGTTTCGACGTGAATTACGTCCAGCCCCATTCACGGACGACTTACGCAAACAACGTAAAAATTTCAAATTTCGATGCGGGAACGACGGCCATACTTAACATTGGCTAGGCCAGCTATTTGTTCGACTAACTTTACGCTGGAAAAAGCCTTACGTAAACGGCGTATCTTTACTGCGACGGGCAAGCGTACGTTCGTGAATCGGCGTATCTCGCTGATTTACGCATTCTAGGCGTAAATCAGCGTTCACGCCCCTAGCGGCCGGCGGAACTAGACAGCTAAGATACGATGGCGCAGGCAGTTGTATCTTAGCTACATTTAAGTGTAACTCAATTTGAGAATACACTTAAATGTACGACGGCTTAGATTCCGAGTTACGACGGCATATCTACTGATACGCCGGCGTAACTCTTTGTGAATCTAGCTCTAAAGTTTGTTAAACTGTTGCCCGAGCCTGGTCTAAAGTTACTTTAAAGAAGTGCATGAAGGTCAGTGGCAGCTAAATAAACCTGGGTCAGTTAAAGCATATATGGAGTAAAAAGCAAGCCCATTATGAAGGTTTAACTCAGCATCAGGAGGAAAGGAAGGTAGCAGATGTCACAGGTAACCAAAGACTGGTTTACATTGTTTTAGTAGGCTGTCGTAAAGTGTGGTATCTGTCAGGGTGGAGGGTCCTCTGGTAGCAAAGGGGTCAGTAATCAGGCTCTGCGTTGCAGAGACCCCCAGCCAAGCTGCATGGTACGGGAGAGAGTAAAGAGTTAATAAAGGGCACACATGAGGAACCCGTAGGTGCTTGGCGTTACCCTATTCTGTCACTGGGAGTGAGGTGGCAGAGGTATGCTAGATAGGTGGAGAAGGCGTGGGCCCATTGGTGTCCCTCCTAAATACAACAGGTATAGTTAAGGTGTGAAGTGACATGGGACTTAGTGTTTCACAGAGGAACTCTCATCTCTAAGACGGGGTGCCGCCTTAAGGTTGATTCCACCTGACCAAAGTCCTTTCTTGTATATAAGGGGTATGGACTCCAGACAGAGAGATATCATGTTGCCCCCCTGTTAAAATCATTATTAAGATCTCATATGGAATATGCAGTTCAGTTTTGGGCCCCAGTTCTCAAAGAGGATATCGGGGAAATGGAGAAAGTGAAGAGAAGAGCAACCAAACTTATAAGAGGCATGGAGGAGCTCAGCTATGAGGAAAGATTAGAGGAACTGAATTTATTCTCTCTTGAGAAGAGGAGAATAAGGGGGGATATGATCAACATGTACAAATATATAAGAGGTCCATATAGTGAACTTGGTGTTGAGTTATTCACTTTACGGTCAACTCAGAGGACAAGGGGGGCACTCTTATAAAGAATTTGGTCTTGTATAGATGTTATTTGGGTGAACCTCCGCTTTAAGCATTATTAAATTCACTGCTCCCGAAAAAAAAGGGCAGTTTTTAAAACTTTTTTTTGCATTGATACATGTCCCCTGGGGCAGGACCCGGGTCCCCAAACACCTTTTATGACAATAACTTGCATATAAGCCTTTAAAAGTAGCACTTTCGATGTTTCATATTTGAGTCCCATAGACTTTAACAGTGTTCGGATGTTCGAACAAATTTATTGCCTGTTCTGATGCAAACCGAACTGGGGGGTTTCCGGCTCATCCCTAGTGCAGAAGCACAGAGTCTGTGATCAGCAGTGCTGGCAAGTTCATGAGAAAAGGTGCCAGAGGGTATCAGGGGGAAAATTAGGAGGGACGGCATTGTTCGGAGTGGGCAAAAGTTGAGTTTGGAGTGTGACCATGTGTAATACAGCAGGATGTTAGAGATATGGCCTGATGAAGGACATGTATATCGAAAATCATTGCCTCTGTTATTGCTAAATCTATGAAAAATGTCTGATATTTGCTGAATCTTGTAGTTTGGACTTTTCTATACTAAGAGGTAATGTGTGGATCCCTCCAGTTGTGTTTGTACATGACATTCCTATAGTCTAGTGAAAATAGCAAGCACTAAAACTGCGCCCCTGTCGAAACATTTGAAACCCATCTTTCAGATAACCGTAACAAAAAAAACAGCTAAAAAAAATTAGTGATATTTATCATCCCTTGTGATACCTTGGGTAGTGACATATACTAATAGAGAAATCTGGGGTTTATTAGACCCCTAATCCCTCCTCTGCCCTCCAAGGAAATCTTCATCACTTAAGGCCTCTGGCCCATATTCTCTCTAAAAATCCATGGGCTGCGCTTAAGGCACTTACACTCCGCTGTCCCAACTTACAGGAGCAAGTGCTGTATTCCCCAAACACTTGCTCCGTAAGTTGGGATGGCGGAGTGTAAATGCCCCGGCGTAGCCTGGCGGATCTCCAAGGGGGCGGCTTGTATTCAAATTAAGCGCGCCCCCGATTCTAATGAACTGCGCATGCGCCGGGCTTCAAAAAGCCCAGTGCGCATGCTCCAGTTCTCGGCGGAACACGTCAATGACGCCGACGTGTGCGTCATTGACGTAAAGTCGTATTCAAGAACGACTTACGGAAACGATGTACCCGACGAAAAAACACGACGCGGACCCGACACCATCCGTAACATGGCCTACGTGGGACTTGCGGAAATTTACTCCTCATATAGCAGGAGTAAATTTCCGCTTACGCAAACGACGTTAGCGACGGTTACGCGACGCAAACTCGTTCTGGAATTGGCGTAGAAGGATCATTTGCATACGCAAATGAGTCCTTCACGTAAATGCCATCTAGCGGCGGCCGGCGTCATTACATTTAAGATCCGCCAGTGTAAGTGACTTACAGATGGCGGATCTTAAGTGTATCTATGCGAAAATGATTCTAAGAATCAGTCGCATAGATACACGGGCCAAAAAAGGGAGATACGATAGAGTATCCTGAGATACTCCATCGTAACTTCTATGAGAATATGGCCCTCTGTTTTCACAGAGGAGAGCGAGAAACTGATGTTCCTCCTTCTTCTTTGTGCACGACCAGATGGAATGCGAGAACAGAGGAGGGCTTTGGCTGAACGCAGCAGGGATAGCGCTGCCATTGTCCGAGGACGCCGCAGAAGGACGCCGGACCCAACGAAGAGGACACCCGAAGCCCGCAGACGGACCCCGGACCCGACGAAGAGGACACCCGAAGCCGCAGAAGGACGCTGGACCCGACGAAGAGGACACCCGAAGCCGCATGCGGACGCCGGACCCGACGAGGCCGCTGATGGACACTGTGCAAGACACCAAAACTGTAAGTACAAAAAAAACTTTTTTTCCACAGGATTCGGGCAACTTTAGCGGTGCGCGCTATACGCGGGAGCGCGTTATACCGCGATAAATACAGTAATAATGGGGGGAACTAATGCGCTAACCACACTATAGTGAGACTAGCTAGTAAATTAAAACTGCATCAATGATGGAATGATGTAGTGAATAAGGGGTTAAAACAACGTAGGCAGCTGCCACAACTAAATAATGTTCGCACATTGATAATATATGAAGGATGGGAGGTGTTGGGGCGCCCACCAATATTAAAAAAATATAGTATAAATATAAAAAATTAACTAATTAATCAATAGAATAGAAATGTGCTCAATAAATATAAGTGAGGAACAGCTGAGCCGTCGGTGACGTCATCTCCGCTCTCGGCCGGGAGCGGTGATATCTACATGTTCGTTTGATGTTCTTGAACTGGAACTTTTAAATGTGAGTGTACTGCGTTTGAATAAACTATTTGCTGTTGCGATATCACACTATTGTGAGTGTTTCCTCCTTCATAGGCATCGCATGAGAGCCATTGGTTTGAGGAAAGAAGGAATACTGGTCAAACGCTGCTGTTTGGTGTGGAACTGCAAGTAACCTGCATATGAAATAGGGAAGAGAAGCTGCGGCCAATGGCCGAGATTCAGTAAGCACTTGCGCCTGCGTAACCATAGTTACGCAGCGCAATTGCTGACTTGCGCCGGCGTAACGAGTTCTCCTGATTCAGAGAACTCGTTACGCCGACTGCAGCCTAAAATCTGCGTGGCATAAGGCTCTTATGCCACGCAGATTTTAGGCTGCATTCTTGCAATGACCGCTAGGGGGCGTTCCCATTGTGGTCAGCGTATAGTATGCAAATTGCATACTTACGCCGATTCACAACGTTGCCCGAGCCCTGCGTACGCAAATTACGTAGTTTGCGTACGTCGGGTTTCGCGTAAGGTTGCACATCCTAATAGCAGGCGCAGGCAATGCTATAGGATACCCGTCGTTCCCGCGTCGCGACGTTCGAAATTTACGTGATTTGCGTAAGTGATTCGTGAATGGCACTGGACGCCATTCACGTTCACTTTGAAGCAAATGACGTCCTTGAGACGTAATTTGCCGCAATGCACGTCGGGAAAGTTTCCCGAGGGATCATGCACTCTACGCTCGGCGCGGGAGCGCGCCTAATTTAAATGATTCCCGCCCCCTACGGAATCATTTACATTAGGCGCCCTTACGCAGGGCAATTTTAAAGAGCGCACACGCAATTTACGGAGCTACTGCTCCGTGAATCGCGCGCAGCGCAGATAATTTGCGGGGGCGCAGGGCAAAAACGCTGCCCTGTGCCTCCGTAAAAAAGGGGCAAATCGTACCTGAATCTGGGCCATTGTGATTATTACCAAGGCTTACTATAAGCCTCCAAGAGGTGAGAGGCTAGTACTACAGGTCACTTTTTGAGTGGAGCACGTTTTTTGTGGATTTAATCTTCCCGAGCACAGCACCTTGGAAATATCGTGTGGATATTAACTATTTGTGGGCTGCATGTTTGGGACTCTGCCCTGGATTTATATTGCACGTTTGCACGAGAGACTATTCTTACACTATTTATTATGGACATTATTGATTAATTCATTTATGTATCTAAGCACTTTATTTCAATATATGTGATGCACATGATCAGCACACATTTATTCAGGCACATTAATTTATTCGCTGCACTTTTAGATTGTGTGAATTATATATTGCTTATTTAATGCTGATATTATCACTTATATTTAATGAGCAAATTTCTATTCTATTGATTAATTAGTTAATTTTTTATATTTACTGTATTTATCGCGGTATAACGCGCTCCCGCGTATACCGCGCACCCCTAAAGTTGCCCACGAAATTCCTGTAAAAAAAAAGTTATATGATTTTATTACTTATGCCGCGTACACACCATCACTTTATGTGATGAAAAAAAATGACGTTTTTAAAAACGTCACTTTAATTGACTGTGTGTGGGGGAAAATGTCGTTTTATGTCTTGTAAAAAATGACCAAAAAAAATTGAAGCATGCTTCAATTTTATGTGTCGTTTTTCAAAAGTGCACTTTTTACTTTACAGAAATTGACCGTGTGTAGCAAAAAACGTCGTTTTCTAAGACGTTTTTTCATCCACGCATGCCCAGAAGCTACTTATGAAGCAAGCTTCAATGGTAAAACGTGGTGGAACGTAACCTCACTTTGCAAGAACATTGTGAGAAAACGATGGTGTGTAGGCAACTTCGTCTTTGAAAATTGAAGTTTCAAAAACGTCATTTTTTACTTCACAGAAAGTGTCGTTTTTTTTCATCACATAAAGTGATGGTGTGTACGCGGCATTACAGTTTTGGTGTCTTCCCATCGTCCATCGTCCGGTCCGGTGTCCGTCTCCGGCCTCGATGGTGTCCTCCCGGCTTATCCAGCGCGCGCCTCAAGTCGAGTCCCCGCTTCCCGCGCTCAGTTCGAAACGCCTCCGCTGACATATACCAAGTGCAGTACACTCGGGTACATTCGGCAAGGCTCGGCGTCGCTCGCGCTCACGCTCTGTGACGTTTATGCGTGAGCACGAGCGAAGCCGAGACTAGCCGAATGTACCCGAGTGTACTGCACTCGGTATATGTCGGCGCAGGATTTCAAACTGAGCGCGGGAAGCGGCTATCGGCGTATATCGCGCACCCACGATTTCCCCCTTATTTTAAGGGGAAAATAGTGCGCGATATACGCCGATAAATACGGTATACTATATTTTTTAATATTGGTGAGCGCCCCAACACCTCCCATCCTTCATAATACCAGTGATCACTGTCCTGGAATTAATCCTAAATCCCATCAATCATTTCAGCAATAATATAAGACAAAAGATCCTCTTACCTGCTGTCTCCATGTCTGAAAATATAAGAAGAGTCCTGAACTGCTGTACTGTAATAGGCTCTATGTATGATATCAAATACACTATACATGTTGTGACTGCACTCCTAGTCCCCTGTTCCTGTGTGGTCACCCAGGCTGAGATCTGCCCAGTCCAGTCTAACCATAAAGAACAATGTGAAGATCATAACATCCTGTATTTCAGAGTATGTACCAGTGTATTTTTTTTATTTTTTATGACTGTGTAAGGATATTAGATTGTTAGCTCCCTCAGGGTGCAGGAGGTGAAGGTCTGATGCACGTCCAAGAGTCTATTAAAACTATCCATACTTCCTGCCGACACCACCGATTGTGGAAGAGGGTTCCACATCCTTACCTCCCTGACAATGAAAACCCCCTACACACATTGGCCCAGATTCAGGTAGAATCACGGAATATTTGCGTGGGCAAAGAGCAAAGATTTTTCTCTGCGCCCACGCAAATATTTTGAAATGCCCGCGATTCACGGAGCAGTTGCTCCGTAAATTGCGCGGGCGATATGCTAAATAGCCCTGCGTAAGGGCGCCTAATGTAAATGATCCCGCCGGGGGCGGGAATCATTTAAATTAGGCGCGCTCCCGCGCCGAGCGAACAGCGCATGCTCCGTCGGGAAACTTTCCCGACGTGCATTGCGGCAAATGACGTCGCAAGGACGTCATTTGCTTCTAAGTGAACGTGAATGGCGTCCAGCGCCATTCACGGTTCACTTACGTAAACGACGTGAAATTTAAATTTCACGAGCGGGAAGGGCGGCTATACTTTAGCATTGGCTGCCCCTGCTATTAGCAGGAGCAGCCTTATGCTAAAGTCGCCGTACGGAAACTCCGTACCTTGTGTGCGCAGGGCCCGCGCAACTTTTGTGAATCGGTGGTAGTATGCAATTTGCATACTATACGCCGATCACAATGGCCTAGCCTAGCGGCCAACGCAAGAATGCAGCCTGGGATGTGAAGGCATAAGGAGGCTTATGTCTGTCACATCCTAGGCTGCATTCGGTGTAACGAGGTTCCTGAATCAGGAGCACTCGTTACACCGGAGCAAGTAAGCACTTGCGCCGCGCAACCTATGGTTGCGCGGGCGCAAGTGCTTCTTGAATCTGGCCCATTGAGGTTAAAGGAACACTAAAGGTTCGTTTTTTATTAGATCAATTGATTGCTGTAAGCTAGAGCATTTAATTAAGAAGGCCGAGGAGCGGCCTGTGTTTATGGGAGGAGCCCGGGGAGCCTATATAACCTCCTCACCTCCCTCCGGGCTCCGTCGGCTTCCTGTCTCAGCACGAGACTTCCGGCGCACTTCGCCCACCCCCCCCCCCCCCATCCCATTTCACAGGAATTCCCAGGTTCATTCCTCTCCACAACATCTATCATTTAACAGGGTATGCCCCCTTATTCTGGCGTACCGTCCATTAGGGCCAGCGCACACTTCAGGCCATTCTATGTTGTGAGTCCTAGTCAGTCTGTGTCCATGTCCGTGTCGGCCGTAGGGCTCCAACCATAAATATCACTTACCTCGTTTTTCCTTTTGACCTTCAAAATACAGTAATCCAGGTTGGAAAATGCCATTTCCTGTCTCTCCTCTTCTTGCTTTCCACCAGCATCTGAGCCGTTTTGCATGGTGGAAAGCAGAATGTGCTCACCCCCTCTCTATGACTACAGCCCTGCGTGAAGATGCTCTCTTATTCCTCACAGGCATGGAGGCTAAGCCTAATTGGAACTGTAGTTCCCATTAGGCCGTGATGTAGCAAGAATGAATGCGCACCGCAAACCAGGAAGTCAGTGGCCTAGATTCAGAAAGCAATTGCGTCTGCGTAACCATAGTTACGCAGCGCAATTGCTTAGTTGCGCCGCCGTATCAAGTGCTCCTGATTCAGAAAGCTCGATACGCCGACTGCAGCCTAAGATATGACTGGCATAAGGCTCTTATGCCATCGTATCGTAGGCTGCATTCTTACGCTGGCCGCTAGGTGGCGTTCCCTTAGTGGTCAGCGTATAGTATGCAAATTGCATACTAACGCCGATTCACAACCCTACGCGAGCCCTGCGTACGCAGTTTACGTCGTTTCCGTTCGTCGGGTTCCACGTAAGGCTGCCCATGCTATTAGCAGGGGCAGCCAATGCTACGTATACCCGTTGTTCCCGCGTCGCGAATTTAAAATTTGACGTCGTTTGCGTAAGTGAATCGTGGATGGCGCTGGACGCCATTTACGTTCACTTTGAAGCAAATTACGTCCTTGCGACGTCATTTGCCGCAATGCACGTTGGGAAAGTTTCCCGACGGAGCATGCGCACTACGTTCGGCGCGGGAACGCGCCTAATTTAAATGATCCACGCCCCCTACGGGATCATTTAAATTACGCGTCCTTGCGCGGGCCATTTTTACGGAGCGCCCACGCAAATTACTGAGCTACTGCTTCGTGAATGAAGCGTAGCGCAGATAATTTGCGGAGGCGCAGGGTAAAAACGGTACACTGCGCCTTCGTAAGAAGTGCGCAGCGGTACCTGAATCTACCCCAGTGAGAATAATGATTCAGGAGTGACGGAGGTGAATAAAACAGCTCGATTTCAACAGGTATCAAACTAGTTATAATGCAAAACATTACTTTTTACTTTATCAGCTACTGTCAGACTTTAGTTTAAGAGGAAAATATTTTCGTCTTTACAACCCCTTTAAAGAGGAAGTTAACCTCCCCTCCCCGAAAAACGGGGGAAAAAAATAACCTGCAAGACAAAGGCATAATGAGCTAGTATGCATAGCATACTGGCTCATTATGTGGCACTTAACTGAGAACGAAGCCCCCGAAGTCCTCCTCGTTCCCCTCCGCCGCCATGTCTCCTCGCATCTTCGTGTTATCGCCGCTCCGGCGCTGTGATTGGCCGGAGCGGCGATGGCGTCACTCCCGCACGTAGGCGCGGGACAGCAGGTCCCCACGCATGCGTGAAATCACGGCATTAACCCCGATAATGGCAGTGACAAAAACTGCACTTTCAGTGCGCCTGCACCGTTGTCTACGGCGCGCATGCGCCGTAGACATCGGCGTCTGTCATTTCTGCAAATATCTCCTAAACCTTTTAGGCTTGGGAGGTATTTGTTGCACCTACAGGTAAGCCTTAATCTAGGCTTACCTGTAGGTTAAAGGGGTTTACAACCACTTTAAACCGCTTTTTTCCAGTCTTATCGTGTAGCCCTGTTTCCGCTTACACTCCCTGGGCCAGATTCACAGAGCGAGTACGCCGGAGTATCTGCTGATACTCCGGCGTACTTTCAAATTTGCTGCGTCGTATCTTTATTTTGAATTCTCAAACAAAGATACGACGGCATTTGGCTAAGATCCGACAGGCGTACGGCTTCGTACACCTTCGGATCTTAGGATGCAATACTTCGGCGCCCGCTGGGTGGAGTTTGCGTTGTTTTCCGCGTCAGGTATGCTAATTATCTGTTTACGGCGATCCACGAAGGTACGCGCGGTCGTCGCATTCTCTTACGTCGTCGGTAGTCGGTTTTTCCCGTCGTAAAGTTGCGACTGCTATTTAGGTGGTGTAAAAATAGACAGGCCATGTTAAAGGCAGTCATTTCCGCGTCGAATTAAATTTATTTTTTTTGCGTAAGTCGTCCGTGAATAGGAAAGGACGTAACGCACGTCGCCGTTCAAAAAATTACGTCGGTGCGACGTCATTTCGTGCAAAGCACGGCGGGAAATTTAAAAACGGAGCATGCGCAATACTTTCGGCTCGGGAACGCGCCTAATTTAAATGATACACGCCCCATTTGAATTAGGCGGGCTTGCGCCAGACGGCTTTGCGCTACGCCGCCGCAAGTTTACAGGCAAGTGCTTTGTGAATCAAGCACTTGCGCTGACAACTTGCGGCGGTGTAACGTAAATGACATACGTTACGCCGCCGCAAATGTATGTGAATCTGGCCCATTGTGACTAAAAAGTTTCATACTTACGTTGGGATCGCTGTGTCTCTTTTTCAGGGAGAAAAAATTTAGTGGAATACTATGCGGCCGAACCAGAGTTTTATAAATTGACACGATAATCGTTTTATCTCTGTTGTTCTCTGTCTCTGTCTCTCTTATCTCTGTTGTTCTCTGTCTCCCCCTCCAGTCCTTGTCCCTGCTGCAGTTGGAGATTTTGCAGAGCAGTGTTGGCAGCTCTGCACATGTTCAGTTTTCAGTGTATTTTCTACCCTGAGCTTTTCCTCTCTATCACATCTGAGCATCCCATGTGATTATAGAGCAGCACATGTGGGTGTATACACAGTGGTAAATGACAGCCAACTCCCTCCCTCCTTCATGCACACTAACCAGCTAAATACAGTCGGGTGGGATATAACATATTGATTGATGGAGGCTTCACCTCCCTATGATTCTAAGGCCTTGTACACACGAGAGGATTTATCCGCGGAAACGGTCCTCTGGACCGTTTCCCGCGGATAAATCCTCTGGCGGATTTTGATCTGATGGTTGTACTAACCATCAGATCAAAATACGCGCAGAATTCCCTCCGCGGTGACGTGTCGCGCCGTCGCCGCGATGATGACGCGGCGACGCTGAAATATAAGGACTTCCACGCATGCGTCGAATCATTACAACGCATGCGAGGGAGGGGAGCGGACGGATTGATCCGGTGAGTCTGTACAGACCACCGGATCAATCCACTGGACTGGATTCCAGCGGATAGATTTCTTAGCATGCTAAGAAATTTTTATCCGCTGGAAATCCATCGGCCCGAAATATATCCGCGGATAAATATCCGCTGGGTCGTACACACCAGCGGATCTATCCGCTGAAACCGATCCGCGGATAAATTCCAGCGGATAGATCCTCTCGTGTGTACACAGGCTGGAGGGGCGCGACATAGCCTGTCATCAATCCACCCATGCCATGTTTGTGCCAAAAAATAATAAAGATTTTTGTTATTAAAATAATTACAGGGTCATCATCCACATACAGAAATAGAAGAGACAATGTAAATTAAACAGTGTGTATTTAGTATAGGGTGACCGGACATCCCCGGTTTCCGGGGACAGTCTACGGATTGAGGACACTGTCCCCGGACCAAGTCTGTCCCCGGATTGCATTTGAACAGGAACTTTAATAGTTGCCCTCCTGGCACATAGAACTTTCTGGGAGGACCTTAATTTAAAGTGGATGAGCATAATATCAGATTGGCAATGAGAAGTTTCATTTCTTTTGAAAAGAGACATTTTCTGTGGATGGAAAGAAGGTTTTACAGAGAAAACAAAACCACCAGAACCCGTTGTGATGATAACACAAGATGACCACACAGAGATGGAGAACTTCGAGGCATTACACAAACAGATACCACACTGCAAAAAAGTTCTTAAAATACATATATAAAGTAAGTGTAAAAAAAAATTCTAGTATGTTTCACATCGTACCTTGCTGTATACAATCTTCTTAAACAGGGGAGCTGCGGTGGCTCAAACGCGATTGGCACTGCGCTGACAAGCCATTCACCTCTGCAGCTAGGGCTTCGGATCCCGCTCTCATCTACATGTGAATTGAGTTTGGTGGTCTCAGCCCGGCTCCCGGTGGGTGTGCTGTGCGAGGTAAGCCTGCGCTTAGTACGCCCACCGCCCTCCCACAAAAACCACCACACTTACACGCACTCGAAATTGGGTTAACATCACGCACTTTGACCACGCGGTCTCTAAAAAAGAGAGGCGAAGGACTAACGGGGCTGGTTGAGCGGGCTAGATCCTCTCACTCCCTTATAGGGAGTCCCTCTGCCCCGTTGGGCTTCAAAGCGGAGCAGGTAGGGCGGGCTGTGTGGGAGGACCCCCTCACACACCCACCATTGCCACCCGGGGCATGGAGAAAGGTGGCAGATTGCCTCTGGGGGAGGCCTACTCCCAACTCCTGCAGTCCGGCTCCTCTCTCGAGTACACGCACAAAATATACTTTAAAAAAAAAAAAAAACATTTTTGTAACCCTGTTGCAAAGTTTCTTACCTGGAGATCCTGCCAGTAACAGCTCTTCCTGTTGCAGACTAACAACACTAAGCTGAAGCATTGTTAGCCTGCCATGGGTGCTCCTTCAGTTGTCCTATCAAGTTAGCTTTCTGTAATCGCCCTGGACATCACCATGATGAGAGAGGAAGAGGCAGCGTGGGAGCCAATCGGACTTTAACGTGGATGTAAACCCCATTCATGAAATCTGACATTGGCACATATATCTGGAGTGTTTACTTATCTCTCTCCAAAGCCCTAAGTCTCGTGTCTTTCTGCTGCTCCGTTCCTCTGTTCTCAGCATAATTTATGACAAGCTTTCCAACACAGGAGATAAAAGCAGCTGGAAATGTGTGTGAACTTAGAGACAGATAAGCAGAGAGCTGGTCTATTCACAGCAGAGCTCCGCACGTTTCTTCATTCCTCTGCCTATGTGGAGGGGAGGGGGGTGGGGATGTGTCTTTCCTCCAATCAGCTGTCACACAGTGTATGCCCAGACTCCACACCTACTGCTGAAACAGGAAGAACACAATATGCACTTTCTAAAGAATGCAGATAGATGAAGACAGCAGATATACATGTAAAACTTATATAGGGAGATTTGTTTCATCCCTGTGTATCATCTGAGGCTGTTCACATTACTGGGTATATGTGAGGTATAGCAGGGAAACCTCCAATAAAAGGGGTTGTAAACCCATGCTGTGCCTGGCCCCCCAGCGCCCCCGTTTTACTTACCTGAGGCCTGAATTTTCATGGGCGCGATCCTGCGTCACTCTCCCCACAGCTTCTGGCTCTTCATTGGATAGGTTGAGAGCAGCGCAGCCATTGGCTCCTGCTGCTGTCAATCAAATGCAATGAAGTGGCCGCCGGGGGGTGGGACCGAGTCATACACTCAGCTGCTATGGACACCGAGTGCATGACACGGAAGCATGCCAGCAAGGTAACCCCCTTTGGGATAGCGCTTCTCAGAGGGGGTTACCTATTGTGGGGAGGAGCCGCGAGAGCCGCCATGGGACCCCAGAAGAGGACGATTTGGGCCACTCTGTACAAAACAAACTACACAGTGGAGGCAAGTATGACATTGTTATTTAAAAAAAAAACTGAACCCATAGTATTACTTTAAGTAAATCAAGGGAATTGCTAGGGGGTACCATCATCCACATAGCAATAATGGATAATTTAGTGCAAGGAGACAATTCCCCAAAAGGAGTCTCCAGAGCAAGAAAAAAAATGGACTATCTTGGTACCCTGAACAGATTAGACATCAGATAAAACATAAGAATTTTATTGATCCATAATTAAAATCTAATGAAGTATCCCGATACAAAAACTACAAATATAAATAAAATATACAAATTTTACAATACACTGGTACTCAAATACACTCCATGATGGAAAGTAGAAGTTAAATTTCCTCAGTGCTCAATCATCCTCTACTCTGTAGCTCTGTGCATGATGATACACTTCCATTTTTGCATGATGACGTCTGGTTTTACGGAATCACACAAAACTGGAAGTGCATCATCGTTTCCCGGCAAGTAGGGTTTTCTATACAGCATAATTTTTAAAGTTCTATGTGAGTGTTTTTAATTCATTTTTTAATAAAATTGATTTGCAGATTTACATTATTGGGTATTTGACACTTTTTCTTTCCCTTCATTTGCTGTACATTTACTGGACCCATTGTGACCTCATATAGAGTAAGAAGGGATACGAGCTGTGGAACCTTTTATAATAACAAGCGCTCTTTGATCACTCTCATGCAGGAGGTCATGGCTTTCTGGTAAGCCTGTAATTTGTTCAATGTGGTGTTGTGTAGAGCAGGTGAAGATTTTTTTTTCTATAGTGTTGTACCTTTCCATGTGGTGGACTTTTATATGGACTGCTACACAACATTAATATATTTTACACTCTATGCTTATGTTTATATGTTCTAACCTAGTTTTGGTGATCAGTGGGAAGAATGTTCCTTACATTGGTGATCAGTGAGAAGAATGTCCCTTACATTGGTGATCAGTGGGAAGAATGTCCCTTACATTGGTGATCAGTGGGAAGAATGTTCCTTACATTGGTGATCAGTGGGAAGAATGTCCCTTACATTGGTGATCAGTGGGAAGAATGTTCCTTACATTGGTGATCAGTGAGAAGAATGTCCCTTACATTGGTGATCAGTGAGAAGAATGTCCCTTACATTGGTGATCAGTGGGAAGAATGTCCCTTACATTGGTGATCAGTGAGAAGAATGTCCCTTACATTGGTGATCAGTGAGAAGAATGTTCCTTACATTGGTGATCAGTGAGAAGAATGTTCCTTACATTGGTGATCAGTGGGAAGAATGTTCCTTACATTGGTGATCAGTGAGAAGAATGTCCCTTACATTGGTGATCAGTGAGAAGAATGTCCCTTACATTGGTGATTAGTGGGAAGAATGCTCCTTACATTGGTGGTCAGTGAGAAGAATGTCCCTTACATTGGTGATCAGTGAGAAGAATGCCCCTTACATTGGTGATTAGTGGGAAGAATGCTCCTTACATTGGTGATCAGTGGGAAGAATTATTGGTAGATATCACATTCACTAGGTTAGAAATCAGACAAAGTCATACCTCCAGACCCAACTTTAGTACTCCCTAATAAACACAGACCTGATACTGTTAATGCACGATTTAAACTCCTATTGCAAGCTACTAATGTTACCAAAAAACAATAGCCAAGGCCTGAAACTATCAGAACCACCCAAACCAAGATCCATGGAAAAAAAGTTATGCTAAGAGATAGGATACCACCAAATGTGGCAGCCCAGAATAAACAAGAATCTGCCACCTGGCTTCAATTATACTCTGAAAGGGCCCCTATGGCCAGTACTTTATTATGACCTCCTACTACCCCAAGCTCCTGGGACTCCCATGCCCTACCCCCTCGTCTACCTTTTTACTCCCCCCCCCCCTCCTCCAGGTTTTATTTACCGGTTTATCTTTGCCTCACTGCTGCCTGGATGTAAATGGGCCACTGTCATCTTTCCTCTGGGAATATCTCATCACACCATTCTGGAATGACAGTCCCTGCTGGTCCTTCTCGTAAGTTCATCAGATCACTGGGCTACCGGTGTCATTGCAGTGATCGGAGGAAGTGTCTTTGCTGCACTCAGGGCATTCCCATTTCTCCCAAATATAGCTGCAAGACTTTTCTTTAAAGCCTACATTTTTTTTTAAAAGCACAAGGAACATAATTTATAACCAGTAGGATGTGTTCCTTGTGCTGTTGTGTCCTCCTTTAGATTAAATCTTCCTCCCCGGATGCTCCCCTGCAGAAATTTTGCGGTGTGCTGGGTGTAAATACAGCTAACAGGCTGTCACAGTATCTCATCAAGAGAGTCTGACTATGCTCCTCCATTTCTAAAAGTATGACAGTGTCTGTAAATGGAACAGAATCTATGAACGGGGGAGGCATTGGCGTAACATCAGAAATTGCAAGGGTCGTAATTGCATCCCGGCCCCTTGATCCAGGGGGCCTGTGCGTTCTCTCTGACATATTTGCATACATGCCTCCACAAAATCCCATAGTCGAGCTCCATCCGCACTGCCAAGCACCAGTCCTCCAGTTCTAATCTTCCACTTTGCCTTGCATTCTCCACAGTCCACACCCCTTCACTCTCATTGGCTGGGGAGAAGCTGTGAGGTACACATGCTATTTCATGAAGTGAGGAGGACGAGAAGGACAAAGAAAACGTCTGTGCTGTGTGTGCTGACAACTGGGGACAGTGAGCACTAAGCAGCCTGTCACAGAGCTGGCCAGGCAGGGGGAGAGAGCACTCTTTACCTAGCACCCTCCTGGATTTTAAACTCTGTACCTAGCACCCTCCTCGACCCTGCACTCTGTACATAGCACCTTCCTGGACCCTACACTCTGTACATAGCACCCTCCTGGACCCTACACTCTGTACATAGCACCCTCCTGGACCCTGCAGTCTGTACATAGCACCCTCCTGGACCCTACACTCTGTACATAGCACCCTCCTGGACCCTGCAGTCTGTTTGTAACACCCTCCGGAATTCTGCACTCTGTGTGCAGCACCCTCCTTGCTAAGGGGAAGGTGTGGAGCGTGGTCATTACTAAGATGGTGGGGGAGGGGGAATGTCATGTGTTATTACTAGAAGGAGGGTACTTATCATTACCTAGAGGTGGGGAACATGTGTCATTACTTGGAGGGGGGGCATGTGTGTTACTAGGAGGGGGGGGGTTCTCAGTTATTACCCTATTGGGGCGAGGCATTTGATTTGTTTTAACTGGTGGGGGGGGGGGGGGGGAATGTGTCATTACCAGGAGAAAGGGAATTTTTTTAACGTTTTGGATAGAGTGGAGATGGATTTGAACACCTATCAGTTTATATTGCTATCTGTGCCCCTGTTAGAGAGATTTCCCCTCTCTATTGGTCCTGTTTACTCAAATTTGGGTTGTCCCCAGAAAGGTAATAAATAAGAATTCTTCCAATGAGGACACTAGTTTTGATGGCCTAGGAGGCCGCAATGGATTCACTTTTTTTTCCTGGGGTTTCCTCTCACTTTCTGTTTGGCTATGGGACAGGAAGTGAAGGTAAATCTTCCCAATGGGACACAATGGGAAAAAAAAGTGTTTTTGCCTTTTAGTTTTACTTTTTTAACATCCAGAATGGTGATGATATAGGATATTGGATCTAATCTTCCTGTATTACTTTGCATTGTGTGTGATCTTTTGTCTGAACAGTGTGTTGGTATATTGTGATGTAACCGTCAGATCTTCAGGGCTCTCTTCTGACAAATCCAGTTGTATTTAAATTGACAGCGATCATTATTATATCCAGAACCTGCTTGCCACCATACACAGTCTCCTGAGGATTTTCTTGATATCTGGAATCTATGTAATAAATAACAATGAGGAGTTATGAGGATCTTTTGTTTTCTGGATGAACAACATTCATATTCTCAGTGTAGATGAAGAGTCACTTACAGGCTGGTATCATAGAGCCGACCGTCCACCCATCTCCATCCATCTCCATCTCTATAGAGACCGATCCAGAACACGTCATATTCTTGTCCTTTGCTGGATCGGTTTATAAACTCCTGAGAGGAGAGAAAATCATCCGTCACAATCCAGCCACAGACATTGGACACACACATTGGATACAAGTCTGAAGATCTGTCTATTCCAGTGGTTCTCAACCTTTCTAGTGCCGTGACCCCTTCATATAATTTCCCAAGTTGTAGGGACCTCTAACAGTAAAATTATTTTCATAGCGTGGGTTGTCACCCAAGTAATTTGTGCCCCTCAACCACGGACATTTAGCACTCCCGAGTCCCTTCCACTCGTACAACATTAAACCCCTTATTGTACATTTTAGGATATACCACTCTTTCGCTTTGTTATCCTTTCTTTCCCTTTTATCTCTCTTTATCCTAATTTCTTGTTTTTTCCCCCCCCATCCCTCTCTCTAGCTGTCTTTCTTGTTCTCTCTCTTATTCTTTCTCTCCCTTTTTCTTTGTTTCTCCCCCTCTTTTTCTCTCCCTGCCATGTATTCTCTATTTTTATTCCTTCTCTTACTTCTTGGTGGGGGGTGGGGGGAATGGGATGAGTGGATTAGGTGCTTTTGATTCAGGTCATCTGCTGATCTGAGAACTGTAGTGGGGACTTTTAATGGCAACTATAATCACAGGTAGCGTTACTCACTGTGTCTCCGGCTTCACTGTGTCTCTGACTTTGTGGTGTCTTGTAGCAGTGACACCTATGACGAAATCAGGAGATAGGGTCTCCTCCAGCCCCTCCAACTAGTCAGTTGACCTCTAGTCTCTGCCCCCCAGCCATGCCATGAACTGAATGGGCAGCTGCTAAGAGGATGAGTTGGCGGCCGCAGGCTCCAGGAACAGCCCTGCTCCAGGGAGCGGGCTTCAAGAACAGCCTATGATCTGGTAACCCCTGGCAAATCATCATTCGACCTCCGAGGGGGTCCCGACCCCCAGGTTGAGAACCACTGGTCTATTCCATCATTTCTACAAAAGCTCGACTGTGGAGAAATGTCACCAGAAAAAAATAATGTTCTGTGATCTGGAATTATTAGTAAATTTCCCGATGTTCCACTGGAAACTCATTCGTTTTACATGTCTAATCTTCTATACTAGATAATTAAAGATTACGCATAATATTCACGCTCACTTCCAGCACAAAAAAAGCATCACTCAATAATACCCGGCACTATCATGTGTAGAGTGAATGATCCTTGTCACTGTTTATGGAAAGACCTTCAGTATGATCTAATGACTACTGTCTATGCGTAACCTAAATGTAGCAGAGAATCCTTTTACATAAGAGAACAATCTGTCATTCAAGTTAAATGTAATGGTACAGGAGGAGCAGGGTGAGACTTCCTATTAGACACTGTAGACATGTGCCTACAGGCAACCTTCATAGAGGGGTTCTAGTCTACACATGCAGGGCCTGTGCCAGCCTTGTGCCCCATACACACAAGCAGAATTTCCACCAGCAAAAGTCTGATGTGAGCTTTTCATCTGAAATTCCGACCGTGTGTAAGCTCCATCAGACTTTTGCTGGCGGAATTTCTGCCAGCAAAAGTTTGAGAGCAGGTTCTCAATTTTTCAGATGGAAAAAAATTCCTATTGGAAAATCTGTTTGTCTGTATGCAATTCCAACGCGAAAAATAACATGCATGCTCGGAAGCATTGAACTTATTTTTCTTGCCTCATCGTAGTGTTGTACGTCACCGCGTTCTTAACGTTTGAAAATTCAGAGAACTTTTGTGTGACCGTGTGTATGCAAGCCAAGCTTGAGCAGAATTCCGTCGGAAAAACCATCCAACTTTTTTCTGATGGAAATTCCACTTGTGTGTACAGGGCATTAGGCAACTGCTTTAGGTAAAATGCACCGCCCACCTCTCTTGGCGCACTGTGTAGCCAAAACTCCTTGCACTAACCCTGAGAACAGGAAGAGGAGATTGAGAAGTGCCAAGAGTCCAAATGGGAGGAGAAAGGACAGCCAGGCGAGGGGATGGAAGGGGTGATCGGAGACAGCTGACCACTCGTGGAATGATCAGTGGAATGTGGGAACTCCAGCACACACGTGCCTTTCTCTGCTGAACTCTCTCCGATCTTGACACTTCCGTCTTCAACTGCCACCTACCTTTGTCTGCCCAGCTGTCACTTGACCTGCGGGCGATTGGTCAATTCCCCCCATGGCCGTGTTCAGCAGCCCTGGCTCCAGCCACCACCCCACCTCTCTCTGAGTCTACTTCCAATTCGAGATGAAGGATCCGAAGTCTGGGCAAAGTCACCATCGAGTATGACAGCAAGGAGCTGTAGAAGAGTCTGCAGCTGGAGGAGTGGATCCTGGAGCAGTGCATCCTACTATATGACTGCCAGGTGAGGGCAACAATTACACGCAGGGGGGGCTTAAGAAACAACTGCTGCCTCCCCTCTGCCAGGATCACAGACAGCTAACAGATCATAGATGGGATTAACTAAACCAGTTTAGTGGAGTTGGTGAGATTAGATATCCCCATTGTCATAGATGGGCAAGCAGGCTGCCTGGGCAATGATTAGTGCTGTTTTTTTTGGGGGGGGGGGGGACTTCAGAATTCTCTGCCTATAGGCTCCTAATGCCTCGTGCACACAATAATTTTCCCAGCGGTCAAAAGTTCACCAGGAAAACCGAGGGGAAAACCGAGAACCTGCTCGATTGCTTTTCCCCGTGTACACACGGACGGTTTTCCCGACAGGAAAACCGCCATGACAGCTTTGGTCGGGAAAACCGGCCACATGTATGCTCCACTGCAGTGTTTCCCATAGGAAAACTGGCGAGCAAAAAAAAGATGAGAATCGCGTCAGGAAAAAAGAAAACAACGGGTAGTGTTGTGCCAACCTTCAGGTTCATGGGTTCCTTCTTACAGGATCCTCCCGACCAAAAGCAAGCATGGCAGTTTTCCCATCGGGAAAACCGGTCGTGTGTACGAGGTATGAGATGTAAATCCGGCCTTGAGGAGGAGACTCAGACCTGTCAAACCGGACATTACAAGAGATATGGCTGGACCAACGGCATAATGCTGGCCAACTATTATATAGAAGTATCAGAATAGATGGCAATGTGAAAGGGAAAAACGTTTTACAGGCGCAATAGGTAATTTTATTATACAGGACTTATATTCTTTTTTTTTATCGACATTTTTTGAGTAGTGTAGAAACATACAGATAATTTAGGCAAACATATGGTCTGAGCAGTGAGACTAACTTGGCAGAGTAGCAAAATCAACGTAAACAAGTGAGCTCCGCCTCGCCGTGACAATATAATATATAGTCATAATAAAGAATAAACATCTCTCTCCAAAAAAAAAAAAAAGATGTTGAAGACAATATATATTTCTTGTTCCTTGTTCATACATCATGGGACACAGAGCCATTGATAATTACTTAGTGGGTTAGATAGTCACCACAGGTGATTGGACACTGGCAATTCTAATTACAAGGCAAGTTTCTCCCCTATATAACCCCCCCCCCCCCCCATATGGAGAGCATCTCAGTTTTTTCGCCAGTGTCAAAGGTGGTTGGTCACTTTGAACATGTGCTAAGAAGAGGGCTCTGTTGATGGTTTCTGTGGAGACCTAGGATCTATACAACCGGATCCATACCTTGGGCCAATACTAAACGCCTAAGATGAATGGTACCCGGTCCTTGTGTAAAGAAGAAACGAGGTTTGCCTGTAATGTCTCTCTGCGGAGGTCTGGACTCTGGGATACAGGCTTTGGTGTACTAAGACAACAGTGGCACGAAAAGTTCTGTCAGAGTCTTCTACAGGTCCGGGTAAGAGGATCCTGTAAGAAGGAACCCATGAACCTGAAAGTTGGCACAACACTACTCGTCGTGATGGGTGAAGGCTGGATCTGCTATTTTTAGTAGCTTTCCTGCGGCGGGGATAAAGTAAGTGAAGATAATTTGTTTAAATGTTATTTTCTGTGAGTAGGCATGTCTTACCTGGTTTCCGCCAGCAGAGGGAGTAAGTTACATACCTGGTGTTCTCTTACATGCCATCCAGGGACACGCTCAGTGAAGTGGGTTTGTTTAAAACACCACTCACCTCCTCCGTTGCAGGCTCTGCCACATACGCATAAGAGGGGTCCCACTAAGCCCCCAGTGGTCTTTTATCTCCCCCTGGGAGGGGTTATATAGGGGAGGAACTTGCCTTGTAATTAGGGTTGCCAGTGTCCAATCACCTGTGGTGATTATCTAACCCATAAGTAATTATCAATGGCTCTGTGTCCTGTGATGTATTCCAAGAAAAGGTTTTTACAGGTAAGCTGTATTTAAAAATCCTATTATAGTGAGGTAGAAATAAGAACAAAGGGGAAGAAGGGAGATGGAGAAAGGGTGAGAGAGATGACTTCATCTGCAGATCATGCTGTTGATCTTTAGATGAATAACGCAGAAGGATACAAAAAGAAACAATTTAAATTTTTATGTTTTTGTTTCAGTGGCTAAGCAATGTTGTTGCTTTGCTACACTTCAACTGTCAACAGGGGAATCCCACTGACAGCTGAATGAGTCATCGGTTGTTAAGGACATGATAGCCCAGCTCCTTAGCAGCCGATAATTGCTGGCTTTTTTTTACATTTCTGCTGTCAGTAGAGGAATTTTGCTGACAGCTGAAAGAACCAAGCCTAAAAGGTTCGGTTTCAGGTATCAGAGCATTTGCACAAGTACCGATACTCGTGCAAATACTTAGCATCGGAACCAATACCCGTATCAATGCAACCCTAAAATGTATACATGCGCAATCTCATCTGTTCTGGTCATTCCTGTATAATAAACATGCAGATGTTGGAACAATGGAGTCTAAATTCTCTGTATCTGTCCATCCGTCTCACATCTATTTCTATGTTATACCATACCTGCTGTTCCTGGTCCTCTATGACCAGTAGATGGGCTCCCATCCCTTCACACACTTCCTGACTCTCATTCCATGTTCTGTATTCTCTGGCAGATGAAATATAATAACAGTTCTCATTGTGCCACAACCAGCCATCAGGACAAACTGTGCACCCTATAAAAAAATTAAAGGAACACTTTGAAAACATATCAGATCTCAACGGGCAAAAATCTCATGCTGGATATCTATACTGATATGGACGGGGTAATGTGTTAGGAATGAAAGGATGGCACATTATTTGATGGAAATGAAAATTATCCACCTACAGAGGGCTGAATTCAAAGACACCACGAAAATTAAAGTGACATTTTTTTGCAGCAAGCTAGTCCATTTTGCTGAAATTTCATTGCAACAACTCAAAATGGTCCTCAGTAGTTTGTATGGTCCCCAAGTGCTTGTATGCATGCCTGACAACATCAGGGCATGCCCCTAATGAGACAACGGATGGTGTCCTGGGGTATTTCCCCCCAGATCTGGACCAGAGCATCACTGAGCTCCTGAACAGACTGAGGTGTAGATATGTGCATTCCCGTTCGTACGAATGTTATTTTTGTACGGAAATTTTCATTTTCGTACCCGCAGAATAATGTGTACATACAAAAAAATTAAAGCACCAAAATACGAAAACGACGGGATTACGAATGAGCCGCATAACGAACAACCGCAAATACGAACGAACGATCTGACGAAAATACGACAAAACGAAAACGGCAAAAGAACGAAAATGACATGTATAACAAAAGATTTGCATTCTGTATCCTGTTTGAATCCCCTCTCTGCTCGTATCCTCAGCCGCATGTCCACATGACACCTACAACAAAAGATTTGCATTCTGTATCCTGTTTGAATCCCCTCTCTGCTCGTATCCTCAGCCGCATGTCCACATGACATCCACAACAAAAGATTTGCATTCTGTATCCTGTTTGAATCCCCTCTCTGTTCGTATCCTCAGCCGTATGTGTACACGACATCCACAACAAAAGATTTGCATTCTGTATCCTGTTTGAATCCCCTCTCTGTTCGCACCCTCAGTCGTATGCTCATATGACATCCTCAACAAAAGACCCGCACCCTGTATTTTGAATTCCTTTTTTCTGTTCGTATTTTGGATTCAACAGAATGCAAATCTTTTGCCACAGATGTCACACGAACACACGACCGAAAACACCAAAAGAAAAAGAACCCAAAACACAGAATGCAAATCCCTTGCCACAGATGTAATTTTCGTTTTTTTGAATGGGCAGTGAGTGTAGTTAGTAAAGCAGCTTCTCTTTTATGCTGAGTAGTACAGTAAAGCCAAATAAACTTTTCTGTGGATTTTCATCTGAAGGGAGATCAGTTGGCCAGACTTTTGAACCCAAAAATGGTTTTCTGATGGAGTTTAAAAACGAACAAATTTTCTGAGAACGAACGGAAAACTATCGTTTTTATGTTTGTTGTTAAAAAAGTCTGGCCAAGTGTATGGGGCTTAACAATCGTTAATATGAATGAGCCGCGTGTTGAAAGTGCCGCGAATCCCGCGATATATTTACGAAAGTACAAAATGACGAAAATCCTTTTTCTGTTCGTATCTTCAGTCGCATGTTCATATGACATCCACAACAAATTGTCATAGATATCACACGAACACACGACCGAAAACACGAACAGAAAAAGGAATCCAAAACACAGAATGCAAATCATTGACGAAAATTCACGAAAATTATTGTCTAACAAGTAACGAACATGAATTAAACAGAATAACGTACCATCCCGCATGTACGAAAATAAAACGGTAACGAAAATACGAAACGATCGGAATACGAAAAAATCTCGTCGTACGAAAAACGAACGGGAACAAACAGGAAAACGGGCGTCTTACGAAAAACGAACGGAAACGAACCTACGGAACGATACGAAACAGAACAAAAAAAAACTTTTTTTTTTTCTGTGCACATGTCTACTGAGGTCCAACCTGGCGCCACCAGATGGACTGAAACATAATGTCCCAGAGGTGTTCTTTTGGATTTAGGTCAGGTGAGTGTGGGGGCCATTCAATGGTATCAATTTCTTCAACCCTTGAGGTGGTGTTACTTTGGATTAAGGTCCATGTCCCCCCAAGACACACAGACTCTGGGAACCCTGTATATGCCATATTAGAAACAGTGACTGATTTATAATGTTGGGACACATACTGTTAGGAGATGCTGATGTCAACTCCAGCCACCTGTCTGTCTGTTGTCTGCTATCATGTAAATGAGTCTAGTATGACTTGCCACATCTTCTAAGTCTTTCACCCATTGTTGTTTGTGCTAATTGACCCTGCAATTTTATGAAGGAGTTATGTGTTGATATGTATGATAATGCGTATTGTAGTCAGGGAGTCACATCAGCTGCTTAAAGGGATTAGTTAATTAGCTCATGTTAATTTATGTTTCTGGTTACAGGTGTATTGTTAGAGAAATATGAGCAGAAGGGGGGAACCTCCTCTTGAACTGTATATAAGACTTGTATTCTGGTTCTAATAAACAGTTTATGTTCAGCAATCAAACAAGTATTGTCTTGTTTTGTGCTTGTCAGCGGTTGGAATATCTGATATCTATATTCAGACTGGAAGGAAGCGGTATATGACAAACGCACTCAAGCGGAATGTGGGATGTTTCGTTACAGTCTCCAATTCAGAATCCAAAAATAACACCCTATATTCTCCTACCTATAAGTCCCATCCTCTGCGTACGCATATAAAGGAGAACGTTTGCCTAAAACTTTTTGAGCAGAGCTTTGTTTCTATTCAAAAGAGTAAAAAGTGACCACTAGGGATGAGCCGAAACCCCCCGTTCGGTTCGCACCAGAACCTTCGAACGGACCGAACGTTCGCACGAACATTTAGAACCCCATTGACATCTATGGGACTCGAACGTTCGAATTCAAAAGTGTTAATTTTAAAGCCTAATATGCAAGTTATTGTTTTAAAACATCTTTGAGAACCCGGGTCTTGCCCCAGGGAACATGTATCAATGGAATTTTTTTTTTAAAAACAGTAGTTTTTTCAGGAGCAGTGATTTTAATGATGCTTAAATAAAAAATAAAAAAATATGAAAAATTCCTTTATATATTGTATCTGCTGGGTGTCTATAGTATGTCTGTGAAAACGTCTTTGAGAACCCGGGTCTTGCCCCAGGAAACATGCATCAATGGAAAAAAAAGTTTTAAAAACGGTAGTTTTTTTCAGGACTCCTGAAAAAACAACCGTTTTTAAAACTTTTTTTCCATTGATACATTTTCCCTCGGGCAAGACCCGGGTTCTCAAAGACGTTTTCACAGACATACTATAGACACCCAGCAGGTACAATATATAAAGGAATTTTTATTTAAGCATCATTAAAATCACTGCTCCTGAATCTTTAGGTGCAAACTACAGAGCACATGACCAGTACACACCAAGTAGCTTTAGGTGCAAACTACAGAGCACACAGGCAATAAACCATGTAAGAATACTGCAGCTAGCACAATCACCTGCCTGCCAGTAAATTAGGAAGAACTGATCTAGCTAAACTATACAGTGTATAAATATATGTACAACATCTGGGATGTATATATATCCTCTACACCAGGGGTCTCAAACTGGCGGCCTTCCAGCTGTTGCGAATCTACAAGTCCCATAAGGCATTGCAAGGCTGACAGTTACAAGCATGACTCCCACAGGCAGAGTCATGATGGGACGTGTAGTTTTGCAACAGCTGGAGGGCCACCAGTTTGAGACCCCTGCTCTACACAGTGTAACATTAACTGACTAGCCTGCTCTATCTACCTGCAAAAAATGACTCTCTCTCTGTCCTAACTTAACCACCGCAACACACTACACAAGGCCGACCTGCAGGCGGCCTTTTATAGTGTGGGGCATGTACTAAACCCCCTGAGCCATAATTGGCAAAGCCACCCTGGCTTTGGCCAATTATGGCTCTCCACTTTTTGCAAGCTGTGATTGGCCAAGCATGCGGGTCATAGTGCATGCTTGGCCAATCATCAGCCAGCGATGCCGCAGTGAATTATGGTCTGTGAAACGTAACTCGAATTTGGCGCGAACGACCCGTTTCGTTCGTATTTCGCTGAACGATCGAACATACAATGTTCGAGTCGAACATGAGTTTGACTCGAATACGAAGCTCATCCTTAGTGACCACCCTGGGAGACACCTACCAAGTCTGTGTCCAGGTCTGTAGATATAAGGGAAAGCATACAATTGTGAATCAGACCTAACATTTGGGATTCTAATTGTTTTTTAAATGTACCTGTTTTTCAAATGGATAAAGGGCGCTACAAGACTCCAAAAATATCTTACAGGTCAAGGCTTCTAACTCTATACAGTATATCACCAAGCCATCCTGAACTCTCCACCCCTCCAAGGTGTGCATTTGTGCACCATTCCAGTCATTCGCTACTAGATAAGATCACATGAACAGCATCCAACAGGACGTACCGGCAGGTCTCTCATTGATGTCCATACAGAGCTGCTTCTTTATTTTTTCACAAAGCCGATCTAAAAACAAGGAAAGCAATGAAAAATCAATAAGTCTGTATGTAAAAATGATTTACAATTTATATTCAGTTTCCTGGTGTGAAATAGCTTTTATAATTTATCAAATATGACACATCTAAAAATGTACCTGCAAATAAAGATAATTGGCATAAAGAGGAAGCCGTACTGGTTTGGGGTCAATTTTAATATAATGTTTTATATATACATAGTATTTTTTATTTTTTATTTTTTTAATAAACGTCAAATACATGGGAAGTGATTTCCAGGGCACTATGGCTTAGCTAGAGACAGCATTGCAGAATAAGCCTGCTTTCAGGCCTTATAATGAGGAGGAGTTACTGCTCTAATTCGTTCACTTGTGTTTGTACATTTCAACTTAAGCTCTTGAGCTCTGTAAACAAAAAAATATTTCAGCACATGGTACAGAGACAGGGGAAATGACAGGGGAATGTGAAAAGGAGCCTAAAACTTAAAGTGGATGTAAACCCACTCTCATAGTGGGTTTACATCCACTACTACCATAGTGCTGATCTATAAGGATATAGATGCCTCCTGCATGTATCCTCACCTGTCGAATGTCTCCCCTCTGTCTGTTATGAGACCCGAAAAACTGCAGATTCTGTGGGTGGGTCTGTTGTCCAGAGCTCGGTGGGTGGAGCCGTGATGTCAATAGACTCCCCGCCCATCTCTACACTCCCCTTGTCAACATGCATTTTCACCTGTGTATTTCTTAATCCGCGTACACACGATTGGGATTTTGCCAGGCCAAATCACATCGGAATTCCACCGGAGAAAAATAGAACATGTTCTAGATCTAAACTCCGATGGAATTCATCGGAATTTCCAATGAAAAAACTCAGATGGGGCTACACACGATCGGAACATCCAATGGAAAAATTGCGTCTGACTTTTTCCATCTGAAAATCCGATCGTGTGTACGCGGCATTACACTGAACTTCTGCTATGATCACTAAAATCCAGTCAAAACCCAGAAAAGTCCCCACATGACTTCAGCATGCCCAATCATGCAGAGGTGTGGAGCAGCCAATCCTGGGAGAGCTGGAGAAAAAAGGAGGAGGGGATCTGAAGTACACAGACTGTCTCTCTGAGGCCCCGTACACACGACCGAGTTTCTCGGCAGAATTCAGCCAGGAACTCGATCAGAGTCGTATTCTGCCGAGAAACCCGGTCGTCTGTACACTTTTGGCCGAGGAAGCCGACGAGGATCTCATCGGGCCAAATTGAGAACATGTTCTCTATTTCCTCGTTAGTCAATGAGGAAACTTGGCTCGCCGAGATCCTCGGCGGCTTCACATGGAACTAGACGAGCAAAACAATGTGTTTTGCTCGTCGAGTTTCTCGGACGTATGTACGGGGCCTGAGGCTCGTGCATGAGAGATATAAATCACCTGTCACTCACATCAAGGGGGAGAAACACACATCTATTTCTCTGTGTGTCCATTTTTATCTCACTGAAAAAAAGATAAGAGGACGGCTCAGAGCTGGAATAACTCTTCGTGACAAGACTGGCCACAGATGACATGAAATCCTATACCAGTGATGGCGAACCTTGACACACCCCAGATGTTTTGAAACTACATTTCCCATGATGCTCAACTACAAAGTACATGAGCATCATGGGAAAAGTAGTTCCAAAACATCTGAGGTGCCATGTTTGCCATCACTGTCCTATACTGTACAAGATGCAAGCCTTAATTAAAAAAAAAAAATTACAAAAATTGGGTTTACATCCACTGGATAAAATATGACATTATTTTCATAATCAATATTTCATATTTTCCTGATTAAACAAAGAAAAAATTGTAATATTTTAATTCTGTCCATAATAAAGAAAAACTAATCTGTACACAACTGCTATACATTTAAATGATAAGTATCTGCTTGGTAGAAAATCATGTTATTTCATCATAGATATGTTGTACAATGATAGAGTCTGTTATATAAATGCATAAATGTGAAGTGCAATGTACATCTCAGAGTCCTTCCTAAGTCCTTGTTCTGATTGGCCTGAGTTGATCTGCATTCTGGGAAAGAATCCTCCATATGGTGTCAGTGGAAGGTCTGATAACACCTAGGCCAGGGTTTCAGAACAAGGGTTCCTCCAGAGGCTGCTATCTATCAGTAAGCACCAATATCAATGATCTTTTTAGCTGTGTGTAAGGGGGCAGCTTTCCCACTGGTCAGCAATAATAATTTCTCTTCTGGATCAATAACGTTTTCTGAATTCTGAATCTAAACAAAGAGTGTCCTTCTCCCACTGACCTCTAATAAAAGGGGTCCTTCCCTCACTGGCTATCAATGTATGGGCAGGGCTGGTGCAAGGATTTCTGACACCCTAGACGAAATCTCATTCTGCCACCCCCCTTAGCTCCACCCCTGAACTCCACACCATTTGCCCAGCTCATGTATACCCCACCTTTCTAATGAGGCACCCATCAAATGCAGCCCACCAGCGCCCAGCAATGCAGTCTCACCAGCGCCCATCAATGCAGCCTCGCCAGCACCCATCAAATGCAGCCTCACCAGCGCCCATCAATGCAGCTTCACCAGCGCCCATCAAATACAGCCTCACCAGCGCCCATCAAATGCAGCCTCACCAGCGTCAATCAAATGCAGCCTCACCAGCATTCATTAAATGCAGCCTCACCAGCACCCATCAATGCAGCCTCACCAGCACCCATCAAATGCAGCCTCACCAGCACCCATCAATGCAGCCTCACCAGCACCCATCAAATGCAGCCTCACCAGTGCCCATCAATGCAGCCTACCAGTACCCATCAATGCAGCCAGTGCCGATCAATCCATTCATTCGGGAGTTGGGACACAGATACAGTCCTCCGCCAGGCGCTGCACTCTGACACTATGTGCGAACGGAGCTATGGCTGCCTGCTGATTCTGATGCTGAGACTTAGTTGCTTGCTGCAGAGAAGAGAGTAAGAACACCAGTGGCCGGGCCCTAGTTTACTATACCGACTACCAATATAAGCGGGCCCTTTTCCACCGACCACCAATGTAATGGACACTACAAACTACAAACTTACCTTCAGATGACTGAGTGAGGTTCATCCTCAGCTGGTTGTTCTCATTTCCCAAAGACTGACTTTTATAAACTGGAAGACACAAAGACAGGATAAATAATAAGTAGAATAAAACTCTTACATTTTAGAAGGGTCATCGCTTATTATGGTGCAAATCAGCGAGAATAAATATTCCCGATGGTCTTTGTGTCCCTCCAACAACCAATCAGGTTCTACATTTCTTTAGACAGTTTGATAAATCAGGTCCAGAGACTCTCCCTTCTTATGGGTTGTGTCCACCATACTGTATAACTTACCCAGAGCTCCAATGATACGGATGAGGATGATATTGGATCCCACAAGGAGGGTTAAAAGGACCCCTTTCCAGGAAGCACGCCAGAGTTTCTTCCCACCGTTATCTGTAGAGATTTTCAATAAGTCATGAATTAATCATACTAGGACAAAATCCTTCCTTACTTTATATTTCAGAACTATGGGCCAGATTCACAGTGGAGATACGACGGCGTGTCTGCTGATACGCCGTCGTATCTCTGGCCCATATTCTCAGTGAAGTTACGATGGAGTAACTCAGGATACTCCATCGTAACTCCCTTTTTTGGCCAGTGTATCTATGCGACTGATTCTTAGAATCATTTTTGCATAGATACACTTAAGATCCGCCATCTGTAAGTCACTTACACTGGCGGATCTTAAATGCAATGACGCCGGCCGCCGCTAGATGGCATTTAAGTGAAGGAGTCATTTGCGTATGCAAATGATCCTTCTACGCCGATTCCGGAACGAGTTCGCGCCACGTAACCGTCGCTAACGTCGTTTGCGTAAGCGGAAACTTACTCCTGCTATATGAGGGGTAAGTTTCCGCAAGTCTCGCGTAGGCCATGTTACGGATGGCGTCGGGTCCCCGTCGTGTTTTTTCGTCGGGTACGTCATTTACGTAAGTCGTTCTTGAATACGACTTTACGTCAATGACGCACACGTCGGCGTCATTGACGTTTTCCGCCGAGAACTGGAGCATGCGCACTGGGCTTTTTGAAGCCCGGCGCATGCCCAGTTCTTTCGCATCGGGGGCGCGCTTCATTTGAATAGAAGCCGCCCCCTTGGAGATCCGCCAGGCTACGCCGGGACACTTACACTCCGCTGTCCCAACTTATGGAGCAAGTGTTTGAGGAATACAACACCTGCTCCTGTAAGTTGGGACAGCGGAGTGTAAGTGCCTTAAGCGCAGCTGGCGGAAATTTACTCAGAATATGGGCCTCTGTTTCTATCTATGAGACTGATTCATAGAATCAGTTACGCATAGATATCCCTAAGATCCGACAGGTGTAATTGTTTTAAACTGTCGGATCTTAGGATGCAGTACCGCGGCCGCCGCTGGGGGGAGTTCGCGTCGTAAACCAGCGTCGGGTATGCAAATTAGGAGTTACGGCGATTCACGACGGATTTTCGCGTTCGCTACGTCGCCGCTAGTCTAGTTTCCCGTCGCAAAGTTAGTCGTTATTTGACCTGCCTTAACTTTACACAGCAATCGTATTGCTGTATAAAGTATGGGCGTCGTTCCCGCGTAGAAATTTAAAAATGAACGTCGTTTGCGTAAGCCGTCCGGGGATACGGAATTACGCTACGCGCGTCGCCGTTCGAAAAAATGACGTCACTGCGCGCAAAGCACGACGGGAATTGCGAAACGGAGCATGCGCAGTAGGTCCGGCGCGGGAGCGCGCCTAATTTAAATGGCACACGCCCATTTGAATTGGCCCGCCTTGCGCCGGACGTATTTACGATACACCGCCGCAAGTTTCCAGGTAAGTGCTTTGTGGATCGGGCACTAAAACTGGAAACTTGCGGTGGTGTATCGTAAACGGGTTACGTTACATGGCCGCAAATGTATGTGAATCTGGCCCACATGTGACAGCCATGGTCATACCTGAGACATTTTGGAAAGAATTCCTGAGAGTCGGGTGAAATAGTGGGTGGGGCTAATAGCGTCATGCATGTTGTGGGGTTCCACAGGTCCCAGGTATGGTGGACATGGTTTCCATGGATAGTGGAAATCACCACCAACAACCTTTTGTACCACTTAGCCAAAACTAAATGCAGAAACACTTGAACAACTTGTGGCATCCTGCCCTTTTACATGGGTGGGGCATGGATAAGCCCTGCCCATTATTTGGGTGTTTTTTCAAAGGATTGTAGTGGATTTGATTGGACCATTGGTGAAGATTGCTAGGGACCACCAGTATATTCTTGTTTTTGAATATGCAACCCCCTATCCAGAATCGATTCCTTTGAGAAACATCTTGGCAAAAACCATCACCAAAGAACAAGTCCATGGGCCAGATTCAGATACAAGATACGACGGCGTATCTCCTGATACGCCGTCGTATCTCTGAGTGCGGGCCGTCGTATCTCTGAGTGCCGGCCATCGTATCTATGCGCCTGATTCAGAGAATCAGTTACGCATAGATATCCCCAAGATCCGACTGGTGTAAGTGTCTTACACCGTCGTATCTTAGGCTGCATAATCACGCTGGCCGCTAGGTGGCGCTTCCGTATAGTTATGCGAGGAATATGCTAATTTGGTATTTACGCCGATTCAGAAACGTACGTCCCGCCGGCGCATTTTTTTACATCGTTTACGTTAGGCTTTTTTCAGCGTATAGTTACCCCTGCTCTATGAGGCGTAGCTAATATTAAGTATGGCCGTCGTTCCCGACCCTAGTTTTGAAATATTTACGTTGTTTGCGTAAGTTGTTCGAGAATACGGCTGTACGTCATTTACGTTCACGTCGAATCCAATACGTCCTTGCGGCGTAATTTGAAACAATGCACACTGGGATGTTTTACGGACGGCGCATGCGCCGTTCAAAAAAAAACTTGAAAAACGTGGGGTCAAGTAAAATTTAAATAAAAAACACGCCCCCAACATCCCCATTTGAATTAGGCGGGCTTACGCCGCCACACATACGTTACCCCGCCGTAACTAAGGGCACAAGTTCTTTCTGAATACAGAACTTGCGCCCAAAGTTACAGCGGCGTAACGTATCAGAGATACGGTACGCCCGCAGAAAGATGCGCGCAACTTTCTGAATCTACCCCTATGTGTTCATCTGTGCTAGAATAGCAAAAGAGATCCTTATGAATCAAGGGACTTCCTTTATGTCAGAAATGATGAAGGAGTTACAATATCTACACTGCTGAAGATCAAACTTTTAAGAATCTCTGTATATCATTTATAGTTACATAGTTAGGCTGGTTGAAAAAAGATTCCATCCAGTTCAACCAATACTGATGGAGTGGTTAAAAAAAGCACTATAAAGTATATTGTGTTGGGTAATTCAAAAGGATGGGTGGGACTGGGGTTGTCTTCTTTCCTATCTTCTGTTTGCGCTCTGCAACATCCACAATGTCCCACAGTCTACCAGAGGTTTTTTTTCCTATTGAGCAGCTACAGTGCCTTGCAAAAGTATTTACCCCTCTTCGCTTTTTACCTATTTTGTTACATTACAGCCTTTAGCTCAATGTTTTTTTTTTGTATCTGAATTATATGTGATGGATCAGAACACAATAGTCTAAGTTGGTGAAGTAAAATTAGAAGAATATATACATAAAACTATTTTTCAGAAAGAAAAAACTGATAATTGTCATGTGCGTATGTATTCACCCCCTTTGTTATAAAGCCCATAAAAAGCTCTGGTGCGACCAATTACCTTCAGAAGTCACATAATTAGTGAAATGATGTCCACCTGTGTGCAATCTAAGTGTCACATGATCTGTCATTACATAGACACACCTTCCTGAAAGGCCCCAGAGGCGGCAACACCTAAGCAAGAGGCACCACTAACCAAACACTGCCATGAAGACCAAGGAACTCCCCAAACAAGGAAGGGACAATGTTGTTGAGAAGTACAAGTCAGGGTTAGGTTATAAAACAATATCCAAATCTTTGATGATCCCTAGGAGCCCCATCAAATCTATCATCACCAAATAGAAAGAACACGGCACAACAGCAAACCTGCCAAGAGACGGCCGCACACCAAAACTCACGGACTGGGCAAAGAGGGCATTAATCAGAGAGGAGCACAGAGACCTAAGGTAACCCTGGAGGAGCTGCAGAGTTCCACAGCAGAGACTGGAGTATCTGTACATAGGACGACAATAAGCCGTACGCTCCATAGAGTTGGGCTTTATGGCAGAGTGGCCAGAAGAAAGACATTACTTTCAGCAAAAGACAAAACGGCACATTTTGAGTTTGCGAAAAGGCACGTGGGAGACTCCCAAAATGTATGGAGGAAGGTGCTCTGGTCTGATGAGACTAAAACACAACGTTTTGGCCATCAAAGAAAACGATATGTCTGGCGCAAACCCAACACATCAAATCACCCAAAGAACACCATCCCCACCGTGAAACATGGTGGTGGCAGCATCATGCTGTGGGGTTGTTTTTCAGCAGTCGGGACTGGGAACCTGTGTAGAGTTGAGGGAAAGATGGATGGTGCTAAATACAGAGATATTCTTGAGCAAAACCTGTACCACTCTGTGTGAGATTGGAGGTTCTTCTTCCAGCAGGACAATGACCCCAAACACACTGCTAAAGCAACACTTAAGTGGTTTAGGGGAAATATGTAAATGTGTTGGAATGGCCTAGTCAAAGCCCAGACCTCAATCCAATAGAAAATCTGTGGTCAGACTTAAAGATTGCTGTTCACAAGTGCAAACCATCCAACTTGAAGGAGCTGGAGCAGTTTTGCGAGGAGGAGGAATGGGCAAAAACCCCAGTGGTAAGATGTGGGAAGATCATAGAGACTTATCCAAAGCGACTTGGAGCTGTGATAGCTGCAAAAGGTGGCTCTACAAAGTATTGACTTTAGGGGGGAGAATAGTTATGCACATTTAGCTGGATTCATAAAGACCGCCTTAACTTTGCGGCGACGTAGTGTATCGTGTTTACACTACGCCACCGTAAGTTAGCGAGGCAAGTACATGATTCACAAAGTACTTGCCTGCTAAGTTACGGCGACGTAGCGTAAATCGGGCGGGCGTAAGCGCGCCTAATTCAAATTCGGCTGAGGGGGTGTGTTTTATGTTAATGGGGGGTGACCTGACGTGATTGACGTATTTTACGAACGGCGCATGCGCCGTCCGTGTACATATCCCAGTGTGCATTGCGGCAAAGTACGCCGCACGTTCGTATTGGTTTCAACGTGGACATAAATTACGTCCAGCTCTATTCACGGACGACTTACGCAAACAACGTAAAATTTTCAAATTTCGACGCAGGAACGACGGCCATACTTAACATTACTATTCCAGCTATTTGATGGAATAACTTTAGGCCTGAAAGTGCGTTACGTAAACCGCGTATCTTTACTGCGTCGGGCAAGAGTACGTTAGTGAATCGGTGTATCTACTCATTTACATATTCTAGGCCGACCGCAATGGAAGCGCCACCTAGCAGTCAGCCTAAAAAGTACACTTTAGGATACGACGGTGTAAGACACTTACGCCGCTCGTATCTGAGCCTAATTTAAGCGTATCTGGTTACCAGAATACGCTTAAATTTGCGTCAGCGTAGATTCAGACTTAGGCTCGCGTATCTACTGATACGCCAGCCTAAGTCTTTCTGAATCCACCTAATTGACTTTTTCAGTTATTTTGTCCTATTTGTTGTTTGCTTCACAATATAAAAAAAAAATCTTCAAAGTTGTGGGCATGTTCTGTAAATTAATTTATGCAAATCCTCAAACAATCCATGTTAATTTCAGGTTGTGAGGCAACAAAACACGAAAAATGCCAAGTGGGGTGAATACTTTTGCAAGGCACTGTATTTGGTAGATGGTCCTACAGCCAAGTGGATATCGCAAAGGATTTGGGAAGAAGAGGCCATACCCCACACAAGTTTGATTTAACATGTCTCTCCAATGTAGGACTACATTATATAATGAATGCTAAAAAAACATAGGTAGATTCACAAAGAGTTAGCCGGCTTATCTACAGATAAGCCGACCTAACTCTGAATCTAAGCCGACCTATGTTTAAGTGTATTCTCTAACAGAGATACACTTAAACACATCTAAGATAGGACGGCTTGCGCCGTCCTATCTTAGATTGCAATGTTTCTTTTGGCCGCTAGATGGCGCTTCCATTGCGGCCGGCGTAGATTATTTAAATGAGGGGATACGCCAATTCACGACCGAACGCAAGCATACGGCAGGCCTACGCCGTCGAATTACGTAGTTTCCGTAAGGGATAGGCCGCCTAAAGTTAGAGCTATGCTCTAGTGGCCTAGCCAATGTTAAGTATGGCCGCCGTTCCCGCCGCAAATTTCAAAATGTTAACGTCGTTTGTGTAAGTCGTCCGCGAATCGGGAGTTACATCGTTTACGTCCGCGTCAAAATCAATAGGCCCGTACGGCCTACTTAGCCGCAATGCGCACTGGGAAATGTAGTCGCCCGGTGCATGCGCAGTGTAAAAAACGTGAGGTCAAGCCTCATTTCCATACTACACGCCCCCCTCCCATTTATTTGAATTAGGCGCCCTTACGCCGGCTCGTTTTAGGCTACGCCGCCGAAAATTAGCAGGTAAGTGGTTTAAGAATCACTACTAGCCTAAATAATTTACGGCGGTGTAGCCTAAAAAGACTAGGCTCGGCCCTCCTAATTTTAGGCCAATGTGTGTGAACCAACAGTGTGCTATGGCTATAAGTGCTGCAGAAGACAATATAGAATTTGGGGCAAAGAATGGGAATAAACCAGAATTTACAATGGGATTGGATGGAAACGGTGTACGGAAATGGTGGTCGGCTAAATGCAGCATATGCTGTTTCTGTATGTGACATGGGAAGAATAAAGCAATACATAGAGGACTATTGCTTTGGTTTGTAGGCAGAATGAGGAAGAAAACGTTTTACTTGACCTGGGTTGGTGCAGAAGAACAGTGTCTGTCAGCAGCTGGTTCTTTATGGTCTTTATTTAAGATTGGAAAACACTTTTATTTCACGGATATATTGCAATACACTTGATTTGATTGTTTTATATATTTATATATCATTTTTTATTATTATGCACATAAGGATTGTTTCTATATACTAGCACAGGATTGCATATTTGTGTCTTATATTAAGCGCCACTTCACTTTACTATTAATTTTTATTGGTTTAAGTAGGAGTTGTCATGAAAATGTTTGCCTGTTGTTGGCGCTGGGGATCGTAGAACCGGTGTCCACCAGTGGGTGTGTTCTAACAGCCAGGACCTGTAGTAAAGGGTTTCACCTGCTGGTGGCACGGTTGGATCCGTGGGTCGTGGTACCGGTGTCCACCAGTGGGTGCTTTCCGGCAGTGTGGAGCAGACATTGGGCTCGATTCACGTAGCTCGGCGTATAGTTTGGCCGGCGTAGCGCATCTCATATGCGCTACGCCGACGTAAAATAGTGAGCCCAGACCAGTATTCAGAAAGATCTGGCGCCGTACGTTGCGCCAGCGTAGTGTAACTAGGCCGACGTAAGCCTGCCTAATTCAAATGTGGAAGAGGTGGGAGTGTTTTATGTAAATTAATCGTGACCTCACCTAAATGACGCTTCGAACGAACGGCACATGCGCCGTCCGTGGACGTATCCCAGTGCGCATGATCCAAATCACGTCGCAAAAAGTCAATGCTTTCATCGCGGACGTAACTTACGCCCAGCCCCATTCACGGACGAGTTACGCAAACGACGTAAAACGTGAAAAATTTGATGGCTGTCCGACGTCCATACATAACATTGGCTGCGCCATGTTTTTGGTGGTTTTTTTTGGTGGTTTATCTTTACACCTGAAAACGCCTTACGTAAACGGCGTATCTTTACTGCGACGGCCGTGCATACGTTCGTAAATAGGCGTATCTTGCTGATTTACATATTCTAGGCGTAAATCAGCGTACACGCCCCTAGAGGCCAGCGTAAATAGACAGCTAAGATACGACGGTGTAGGAGACTTACGCCGGTCGTATCTTAGCAACATTTAAGCGTATCTCAATTTGAGCATATGCTTAAATATACGACGGCGCAGATTCGGACTTACGACGGCGTATCTACTAATACGCCCAACGTAAGTCTACCTGAATCTAGCCCATTATCTAGCTCATTATCTCCTGCGATCAGGCGTCACCTGAGCCTGATTGCAGGAGATGTGTATAAATACCCGACAACACACACAAGTTGCCTTGGTATTGTCCTTGTGCCCTGACCTGCGAGCCTGTTATTCAGAACCTGTGCCTGCTCCTGATTCTGATCCTGAGCCTGTACCCGATCCTGATCCCGAGCCTATCCTGATCCTGTCCCTCCTGTGTTCCTGTTACCCTGCAAGCCTGCTCTATATTCTGATCCCGTCTACCTTCTCCTTCTCCTGTCCTGTCCCTTCCCCCATCTGCTGACCCCCTGTGTATGACCCTGGCCTGGCTAACGTTTATGATTCTGGTATAACCCATTCTATCTATTCTCGCTTGTTTGTCTGTTGCTGTTTTTGAGTCACTGTCTTGTTGTGGGTTGATTGTATTCAATTTGTTATTGGTGGTGTATTTATTCATATTTACTTTCCTTAATGCGGAGGTTCACCCGTATATATTACATTTTCCCCTTAGATTCCTGCTCGTTTTGTCTAGGGGAATCGGCTAGTTGTTTTAAAATACGAGCTGTACTTACCGTTTACGAGATGCATCCTCTCCGTCGCTTCCGGGTATGGGCTGCGGGACTGGGCGTTCCTATTTTGATTGACAGTCTTCCGAGAGGCTTCCGACGGTCGCATCCATCGCGTCACGATTTTCCGAAAGAAGCCGAACGTCGGTGCGCAGGCGCAGTATAGAGCCGCACCGACGTTCGGCTTCTTTCGGCTACGAGTGACGCGATGGATGTGACCGTCAGAAGCCTCTCGGAAGACTGTCAATCAAGAAGGAACGCCCGCTCCCGAAGACCCATACCCGGAAGCCGACGGAGAAGATGCATCTCGAAAACGGGTAAGTACGGATCATATTTTAAAACAACTAGCCGATTCCCCTAGACAAAACGAGCATCCATCTAAGGGGAAAAGAGAAAAAAAAAACTAATTGGGTGAACTCCCGCTTTAATAAATTTTTATTCACTGTACATGTGTTTTGGTTCTCTCTATGCAGTCCACACAGTCTGGTCACACCTGTTCATGACAGGAGTGCTGGCAAGACTGTGTAAAGGGCCAGAGGGTATCAGAGAGAAAGTTAGGAGGGACAGTGCTGTTTAGAGTGGGTGAAGGTTGAGTTTGGAGCATGATCATAGACATAGGCGTGCGCACAGGGTGTGCCAGGTGTGCCTGGGCACACTGTAATCACCCTGTGCTGCTCAAATTCCCCCTGCTGCTTGGCTGCAGAGAAAGACACTGGGGAATCTTTGCGTCAAAAGTGAGACATCAGGGGTTTGTTTAGACGGAGTCTGCCTGCTCCCGCCAGCTGAGCGGGAGATCAGTCTGCAGATCTCCGCTGAGCTGGCGGATGACAAGTCCCTCTCTGCTCACTGAGCGGGGAGGGGCTTGTACAGCACCGCTGTCTCCTATGGAGCGATCTGATGAAAACGGACAGCATGACCATTTATCAGATCTCACCCGATCCGATCCGCCATGGATGGATATGGATGTATCGTCATACGTCTGATTTTGGCGGGTCGGGTCGGATGTCAGCGGACATGTCTCCGCTGACATCTGACGCTCCATAGGACTGCATGGAGCGGCCGTTCAGGTCCGCCGTCAAAACTGACTGTCCGTGTGAAAGGGGCCTTAGATGCAGTATCAAGAAATTCTTCACTTCACGTAATCTTCACGTAATATATGAACTAGGAGATACTGTAGTGGTACATGAGGACCTGTCTAAAAATGAGTGGCCTATGGTAATACATCAGCATATAAAAAATATGACTTAATAAAGGACATGGATATCTGAAATCATTGCCACTTCTACTCCTGGAGCTTTGATAATCTCTTGATGTAAGCTGAATTTTGTGGCTTGGGCCTTTATATATCAGGAGGCTGATATGGAAATATCTTCAGTTGAGTTTGTACATGATATCGTTATAGTCCTGTGTACTGTCCTATTATTGCTTGTATGTTTGTTTTATGTTCATTTACAGTTATATAGCTAGATTCATAAAGAGTTATGCCGGCGTATCAGTAGATACGCCGACCTAACTCGGAATCTGCGCCGACCTAAGTTTAGGTGTATTCTCAAACTGAGATACACTTAAACCTATCTAAGATACGACGGCTTGCGCCGTCCTATCTTAGGGTGCAATATTTAGGCTGGCCGCTAGGTGGCGCTTCCATTGCGTTCGGCGTAGAATATGTAAATCACTAGATACGCCTATTCACGAACGTACATCCGCCTGTCGCAGTAAAGATACACCGTTTCCGTAAGAGATAGGCCGCCTAAAGATAAACATGCCCCCTAGGTGGCGTAGCCAATGTTAAGTATGGCCGTCGTTCCCGCGTCGAAATTTGAAAATTTTACGTCATTTGCGTAAGTCGTCCGTGAATAGGGCTGGACGTAATTTACGTCAACATCGAAACCAATACGTCGTTGCGGCGTACTTTGCCGCAATGCACACTGGGATATGTACACGGACGGCGCATGTGCCGTTTGTAAAAAAACGTCAATCACGTCGGGTCACAGTTAATCTACATAAAACATGCCCCCCACAACCTCATTTGAACTTGGCGCGCTTACGCCGGCCTATTCACGCTACGCCGCCGTAACTTAGCAGGCAAGTACTTTGGGCCAGATTCACAAAAGGGATACGACGGCGTATCTGCTAATACGCCGTTGTATCCCTGTTTCTATCTATGTGGCTGATTCATAGAATCAGTTACGCATAGATATTCCTAAGATCCGACAGGTGTAATAGTTTTACACTGTCGGATCTTAGGATGCAGTACCGCGGCCGCTGCTGGGGGGAGTTTGCGTCGTAAACCAGCGTCGGGTATGCAAATTAGCAGTTACGGCGATCCACAAAACTTTTTCCCGTCGTTATGTCGCCGTAAGTGTTAGTTTGCCGTCGCAAAGATAGGGCACCTTTTACAAAGTGTAAACTTACTACACCATGTAAAAGTATACCTGTCTATCCCACGTCGCTTTTGAATTTTCTTTAAAAAAAAAATTTCCCGGCGCAAGTCTTTTTTTCACGTCGCGATTCACAAAACGTTGGCGCGTCGTAATTACGCGCAAAGCACGTCATGCGCAGTACGTTCAGCGCGGGAGCGCGCCTAATTTAAATGGTACCCGTCCCATTTGAATTGGCCCGCCTTGCGCCGGACGGATTTAGGATACACCGCCGCAAATTTCCAGGTAAGTGCTTTGTGGATCGGGCACTTAGCCAGAAAATTTGCGCGCGGTGTAACCTAAATCGGTTACGTTACGCTGCGCCCGGGCTACGTGAATATGGCCCATTGTGAATACAGTACTTGCCTAGCTAACTTACGGCGGCGTAGTGTAAATACGATATGCTACGCCACCGCAAAGATGCGGCAAGGTACATGAATCTAGCTAATAGTGTTGGAACCAAAGGACAGATGACAAGGCTAATGCCCATAATAGCCACATATCATCATCTTTTCTTTATCCTGCCCCAGGAAAAAGAAACATGGAGTCTGAATTAGGGTGACCACATGTCCCGGATTGCCCAGGACAGTCCCGCATTTTGCAGGTTTGTCCCGGGCACATTCATTCCAGGACAATACAGTGTCCCGGAATGAAACTGACACAGCCACCCCCCCCCCCCCCGGGCCAATTTGATGCCCCCAAAAAAGGCCGCCACATCACTGCTTTACTCACTAATAGTACTTGTCCTGGCTGGGAATGCCTGGAGGAGCACAGTCCCCGCCCCCTGCTTGTGATTGGAGAAATCATAAATCCCGCCTCTTGTGTCCAATCACTGTGATGTGATTCGTTACAGCACATGCTGATTTTTGGGAAGGGGGGTGTCCCTGAATGGTAGTTTGGAAATGTGGTCACCCTAGTCTGAATTCCCAGAGTCACGTGACACCAGCGATTCCGCTAGTCTAAGTGATGACTACTAATACCAGTGATCACAGTTCTGGATTGAACCCCAAATCCCATCAATCATGTCTACATTATTATAAGACAGAAGATCCTCTTACCTGTTGTCTCCATGTCTGATAACACAAGAAGAGTCCTGAGCTGCTGTACTGTAATGTTCGGTCTAATAGATTATATGTGTGATATATTATACACTATACAAGGTGTGACTGCACTGCCACCCCTGTTCCTGTGTGGTCACCCAGGCTGAGATCTGTCCAGTCCAGTCTAACCATGAAAAACAGTGTCATAACATCCTGTATTTCAGAGTATGTATGTGTCTTTTTATGTAAGGATATTAGATTGTTAGCTCCCTCCAGGTGCAGAAACTGATATGACCCAGCCCGTGTGGCACCATGCAGTGTCGGTTTTATAAGGGGGCAAAAGGGGAAACTGCCATGGGCCCCCTAACAGTAAGGCCCCCCTTTATACAAAAATAATATAAAACAATATAAAAAATGATATCAAATAATATAAAAATAACAATACAAATATATAAACTATATAATAATAAAAAGAGTATTTTCTTTTATTAACCACTAGCCGACCGCCCACCGCCGTTCTACGTCGGCAAGTTGGTTCGGCTGGGCGAGAGCACGTAGTATAACGTCCTCTCTCCCAGCCGCCACTAGGGGCGCGTGCGCGCCTCCCCCCGCTCGCCCCCGACTCCCGTGCGTGTCCCCGCTCGTTACAGAGCGGGGACCGGGAGCTGTGTGTGTAAACACACAGCTCCCGGTCCTGTCAGCGGGGGAAACGCTGATCCTCTGTTCATACAATGTATGAACAGAGGATCAGTCATTTCCCCTAGTGAGGCCACACCCCCCCCCCCACAGTAAGAACACACCCAGGCATACTTAACCCCTTCCCCATCCCCTAGTGTTAACCCCTTCACTGCCAGTGGCATTTTTATAGTAATCCAATGCATTTTTATAGCACTGATCGCTATAAAAATGCCAATGGTCCCAAAAATGTGTCAAAAGTGTCCGAAGTGTCCGCCATAATGTCGCAATACCGAAAAAAAAATCGCTGATCGCCGCCATTACTAGTAAAAAAAATATAATAAAAATTACATAAAAATACCCCCTATTTTGTAAACGCTATAACTTTTGCGCAAACCAATCAATAAACGCTTATTGCGATTTTTCTTTACGAAAAATATGTAGAAGAAAACGTATCGTCCTAAACTGAGGAAAAAAAATGTTTTTTTATATATTTTTGGGGGATATTTATTATAGCAAAATGTAAAAAATATAATTTTTTTTCAAAATTGTCTCTCTATTTTTGTTTATAGCGCAAAAACTAAAAACCGCAGAGGTGATCAAATACCACCAAAAGAAAGCTCTATTTGTGGGAAAAAAAGGACGCCAATTTTGTTTGGGAGCCACGTCGCACGACCGCGCAATTGTCTGTTAAAGGGACGCAGTCCCGAATCGCAAAAAGTACTCTGGTCTTTGGGCAGCAATATGGTCCGGGGGTTAAGTAGTTAAATATATCTTGGGAGGTAAAATGAACCATCACAAAATGCAATGAAGGCTTACCAAATAGTTTGAACTCAGGGGAACGTATGTTCCATGAGTCAAACCAGCTTGTGTTGTCAGGCAACAGAGACTGGTAGAATACTCAGTAGCTGAACCACAAAGACATCCAGATGTTCATAGAATCATAGGGCCAGATCCACAGCCCCGCAGCGCAACGTAACTTAACAGATTTAAGTTACACTGCCGCAAATTTCCTAAGTTAGGTATCGATCCACAACACACTTACCTGGAAATTTGCGGCGGTGTAACTCAAATCCGTCCGGCGCAAGGCGTTCCTAATCTAATGGGGCGAGTCCCATTTAAATTAGGCGCGCTCCCGCGCCGGACGTACTGCGCATGCTTGTGACGCAAATTTCCCGACGTGCTTTGCGCGACGTCATTTTTTGATCGGCGCGGCACGTAGCGTATTTCCGTATTCCCGTACGGCTTACGCAATCTACGTAAAATTTTAAAATTCAACGCGGGAAGGACGCCCATACTTTACACAGCAGTACGCCTGCTGTGTAAAAGTAGGGCTGGTTTACAAAAGTGTAACTAAGCGACGGGAAACTAACGTAGCGGCGACGTAGCGAACGCGAAAAAGATTTGAGGATCGACGTAACTCCTCATTAGCATACCCGTCGCGTAATTTCGACGATGAATGCCCCCAGCGGCGGTCGCGGTACTGCATCTTAAGATCCGGCAGTGTAAAACTATTACACCTGCCGGATCTTCTGTCTATCTCTTGGAAACTGATTCTGTGGATCAGTTCCAAAGATAGAAACAGGGATACGACGGCGTATCCCTTTTGAGGATCTGGCCCATAATCTCCATGAAGGGGTAATTCAGTAAGGGATGATATCAGATTCTCAACAATGTGGCATGGATATTCAAATAGAGGAGAGGAAAAAGGAAGACCACATAGCGTAATTCCGTTAAAAATGAACAATGGTTTAATGAAGCTAGAAAACGTACATTTAGAAGGATGATAAGCACTTTAATTAATAAGTTGTGGCAGCAGTGGAGTCCTTCCCGACGCGTTTCGTCCCATTAGACACCCCAGACTACGTCTAATGAGACGAAACGCATCGGACATGCATCGACATGCTACTAATTTTTGCGCTATAAACAAAACTAGAGCGACAATTTTGAAAAAAATTCAATATTTTTTTACTTTTTGCTATAATAAATATCCCCCAAAAATATATAAAAAAACATGCATGCATCGACATGCATCGGACATGCTACTAATTTTTGCGCTATAAACAAAAATAGAGCGCCAATTTTGAAAAAAATTCAATATTTTTTACTTTTTGCTATGATAAATATCCCCCAAAAATATATAAAAAAACGTTTTTTTCCCTCAGTTTAGGCCGATACGTATTCTTCTACTTATTTTTTGTAAAAAAAAAAATCGCAATAAGCGTTTATTGATTGGTTTGCGCAAAAGTTATAGCGTTTACAAAATAGGGGGTATTTTTATGGCATTTTTATTAATATTTTTTTTTTACTAGTAATGGCGGTGATCAGCGTTTTTTTTCGGTACTGCGACATTATGGCGGACACTTCGGACACTTTTGACACATTTTTGGGACCATTGGCATTTTTATAGCGATCAGTGCTATAAAAATGCATTGGATTACTATAAAAATGCCACTGGCAGGGAAGGGGTTAACACTAGGGGGCGGGGAAGGGGTTAAGTATGTCCCTGGGTGTGTTCTAACTGTAGGGGGGTGGACTGACATGGAGAAATGACTGATCTTCTGTTCATACATTGTATGAACAGAAGATTAGCATTTCTCTCCCTGACAGGACCGGGAGCTGTGTGTTTACACACACAGCTCCCGGTCCCCGCTCTGTAACGAGCGATCGCGGGTGCCCGGCGGTGATCGCGCCCGCCGGGCACGTGCACGGGAGTCGGGGGAGAGCGGCCTAGTGGCCTGCGCGAGAGCCGACGTATAGCTACGTGCTCTCGCGCAGGGGAGCCAACCTGCCGCCGTAAAACGACGGCGGCTGGTCGGGAAGTTGTTAAGCAGCCAAATCTTAAGTGGTTAATATCAAATAATAAAAATAATAATAATAAAACGTTTTTATTATTATTATTATTATTATTATTATAGTAATTAATTATTATTAATTTGATACGTTCCATTCCTTTAGATGCGGCATTCGTTATTTTGGATAATTCGGAACTTCAGATAAATTCGTATTCGTTGCGGTCACTAACAGCCAAATTTGAAAGGAAATTCCAATACCTATAATTTAATAGTTAGTTATAACTAATAAGGAAGCTTCTAGAGACTATGACTGGATAATGAAGTTGTTTGAACCATCCTCCCGACTGCAAATCAAGATCTGGTGTTTTTTCCTGATATACAGTATATTCTGGTAAGAGTTATAGGGGGAATCCCCCCCCCCCTTCTTTTCATGTGTGGAGGTGATGATATATATTTTATATATAGTGAATACATTTGCAGCTTATATTTGGACTTTAATCTATATGCACTATTTATGTAGCGCTGCCTTGATGTGTGTTGTTTTTTATGTCTAATTAAAAAGGGTCACTAAAGGAATTTTTTTTTTTGTTTAGCTAAATAGCTTCCTTTACCTTACTGCAGTCCTGGTTTCATGTCCTCATTGCTCGTTTTTGCTCTGATGTTGCTGTAATCCTTCTCTGTTCTGAACAGTCTGTTTCCTGATGAAAAAAGTCATGGGAGCTTTCTCTCTGTGGTCACTAATCAAGGAGGTGTGATTACTGTGTGTCTAAAACCCCTCAACACCAATCAGTTTCGTTTTCCAAACCATCACTGCCCTGTATTGGCTCTGTGTCTCTGTTCATCACAGAAGCATGAAACAGCATGCAAAAACGAAACTGAAACTGTAGGTACATTATATGATTGATTTTTATCTATTTTTAATCATTTTTAAAAGGAATCAGTTAACTATTATGGGGCAGATCCACAAAAGAATTACGCGTAATTTTTAAATTTCCCGCGTCGTATCTTTGTTTTGTATCTACAAAACAAGATACGACGGCATCTCGGGTCGATCCGACAGGCGTACGTCTTAGTACGCCGTCGGATCTAAGATGCAATTTTTCGGCGGCCGCTAGGTGGCGTTTCTGTCGAATTCCGCGTTGCAAATTAGCTAGTTACGGCGATCCACGAACGTACGTCCGGCCGGCGCATTTTTTTCACGTCGTTTGCGTTTGGCTTTTTCCGGCGTATATTTAAAGCTACTGTTATGAGGCGTACTCAATGTTAAGTATGGCCGTCGTTCCCGCGTAGAAATTTTTAATTTTTACGCTGTTTGCGTAAGTCGTTCGCGAATAGGGATTTGCGTAGAATGACGTCACCGTCGGAAGCATTGGCTTGTTCCGGGTTAATTTCGAGCATGCGCACTGGGATACCCCCACGGACAGCGCATGCGCAGTAAAAAAAAAACATTGTTTACGTCGGGTCAGGACGTATTTACATAAAACACGCCCCCATCACAGAGATTAGAATGCCGCGCCATTACGCCGCCAAATATACACTACGCCGCCGTAACTTACGGCGCAAATTCTTTGTGGATTTGAAAAAAAAAAATAAAGTTACGGCAGCGTAGTGTATCTTAGATACGCTACGCCCGGCAGAATAATGCGCCGCAGACTGTTGATCTACCCCTATGTCTCTATACCCTGTAAACAGTCATTTCAGCAAAAAAAAAATTTTCCTTTACAACTCCTTTAACTTTCCATCGGCAGGTGTATGTGGTTGCAGCTTCAGCCCTAATCGGCTACAAATTTTAGCCATTAAGAGCCCTTTCACACTGGTGCATTTTTGCGAAGTTTTTGCTGCGTTTTCGCGGTAAAAATAGCGCTATTAAACCGCTCCAAAAACGCCCCTCTCCATTGAAATGAATTGAAAACGCTGTAAAAACGCGGTAAAATCGCGGTAAAGTCGCAGTGTTTTGCCGCTATTTTAACACTCCGCTATAGGCGTTTTGGGTGTGAAAGGGCTCTAAGGGAATATATGTTTTTTCACCTATCCCATAAGCGATTGATTCTGTAGGAAGTGGCCCGAATGTCTATACGCTGTTTTAAGTATTAGTTAGTTATTATTTCAGATTTTTAAATTTTTGGTTTTTCAAATTTTCTTCAACTTTCTTTTTTTCAAATTTAGGATTTTTTTTTTAATTTATGAATTTTCGAATATTCACATTTTTTAAATCAATACATTTTTATTGAAATTTTTTAACAAGTTTACATGGGTATCAGATAAAAAAAAAAAAAGAGAAAGTCACATTAATTCTTCGATATGTGATAGGAATATTTCAATTTTTTAAGAACATTCAGAAAAAATTGTTAATAGTGGCTATTAGTTAGTGGCTATTTCCGAATTAATGAATTTGTCGAAATTCGTTAAAAAACAAATTCGGAACGAAACAAATTGCACATGTCTAGCAGAGATCGAGAGCTGCCTATCACAGCTCAACCACTATGCTAGGGACGCGCAGTGAGCACGCTCTCAGCACAGAAAGCTCTGCTGCCTGTGGTCACATGTATGTGGCGTGAGGACATTTAAATGGGTAGCATCCTATGCAGTAAGGTGAAAACACCTTGCAGTGTCCGGCCCCCCAGCCCTCCCATTTTACTTACCTGAGCCCCGAATTTCAGTGGGCGTGATCCCGCATCGCTCTCTCCGCGGCTTCTCAGCTCTTCATGGGATAGATTGATAGCAGCGCAGCCATTGGCTCCCGCTGCTGTCAATCAAATCCAGTGACACAGGGGGTGGGGTCGAGTCATACATTCGGCGTCTATGGTCACCGAGTGTATGATCCGGGAGCGTGCCCGCAAGGTAACCCCTCGGGAGAGTGCTTCTCAGAGGTGGTTATCTAATCTGGGGAGGAGCTGTGAGAGCCACCGTGGGACCCCAGAAGAGGACAATCGGGGCCACTCTGTGCAAAACAAACTGCACAGTGTAGGTAAGTATGACATGTTTGTTATTTAAGAAAATAATAAAACTTAAACCTTTAACCACTTTACAACCGCCGAACGTCAAATTACGTCCTTGAATTTGTGCAGTTATATCTGAATAATGGGTGTAGCTACAGGCATTATTCAGATATCACCTTCTTCAGCCGGCGATTCTGTGCACAATAAAAACAATCAAAGCGGCAGTTCCGTCGCTTGAGCGTTCTTATAGGCAGCGGGAGGGGACGTGCCCCCCCTCCCGCCACCATCCGGTGCTTCTCAGGGCTCTCCCGTGCCATCGGGGGCCCGGAGAGTGAATCGGTCGACGCTGCCTGGGAAGCATAGAGATGACTGGTGACCAGATGGCCACCAGCCATCTCTATGACCGTTGGAGGCCCGGGCGCGGTACGCCTGGTACCCGGAAGTAAACAAAGCCACAATCGCGGCTGTCGGTGTGAGATTGGTGAATATTTTTTCACTGATTTTTTTCACCGATTTCATGCTTGTAAGCCTGGAGGAGAAATGTGGGGTCTTATTGACCCCACATCTCTCCATAAAGAGGACCTGTCACAGTGATTCCTATTACAAGGGATGTTTACATTCCTTGTAATAGGAATAAAAGTGATAAAAAAATAAATTAAAAAAAAAAGTGTAAAAAAAATAAAATTAAGTAAAATAAAAATAAAATGTTTTATTTTTTTTTAGAACGCCCCTATCCCCGGTAGCTTGCGTGCAGAAGCGAACACGCATGCAAGTCCCGCCCACATATTTAAATGCCGTTCAAACCCCACATGTGAGGTATCGCCGTGTGCGTTAGAGCATGTGCAACAATTCTAGCACTAGACCTCCTCTGTAACTCGAAAATAGTAACCTGTAAAAAAAATTAAAGCGTCGCCTATGGAGATTTTTAAGTACCAACGTTTGGCGCCATTCCATGAGTGTGCGCAATTTTAGCGTGACACGTTAGGTATCTATTTACTCGGCGTAACATCATCTTTCACATTATACAAAAAAATTGGGCTAACTTTACTGTTTTGTTATTTTTCAATTCATGAAACCGTTTTTTTTCCCCAAAAAAAGGTGTTTGAAAAATTAGTGCGCAAATACCGTGCGAGAAAAATGACACCCATTTTATTCCCTAGGGTGTCTGCTAAAAGAAAATATATAATGTTTGGGGGTTCTGATTAATTTTCTAGCAAATAAATTGTGATTTTTACATGAAGGAGAGAAGTGCCAAAATAGGCCCGGTGGACAAGTGGTTAATATCACTTTAAGCTCACCCTCCTTCCTGATGCACATTACATGGTCAGCAAGAGGCTAATAATTAATAAAAACATTGAACAAGTAATATGACAATTTCTACATAGACCTGGATCTCCTATTGCAGGATTGGATTAATAACACCTAGAATGGTGATGATATAGGACATTGGATGTAATCTTCCTCTATTACTCTGTGTGGGTGATCTGTGGTCTGTACAGTGTCTGTATGTTGGGAGGAATCTGTCAGATCTTCAGGGATCTCTTCTGACAAATCCAGCTGTGTTTGGATTGACAGCGATCCCTATTATATCCAGAACTTGCTCCCAACCATACACAGTCTCCTGAGTATTCTTCTGATATCTGAAATCTGTGTAATAATAACAATGAGGAGTTATGAGGATTTTTTGTTTTCTGGATGAACAACATTCATATTCTCAGTGTAGACGAAGAGTCACTTACAGGCTGATATCATAGTGCCCACCGTCCACCCATCTCCATCCATCTCCATCTCTGTACAGACCCATCCAGAAGTTTCCATCTGTTTGTTGCTTGATGGATCTGTTTATAAACTCCTGGGAGAAGAGAACATCATTTGTCACAATCTATCCACAGACATTGGACACACGCATTAGCATAGCTCCCAACTGTCCCTGATTTTGAGAGACTGTCCCTGATTTGGAGTAATGTCCCTCTTCCCCCCTCATTTGTCCCTCATTTTGGTCTGATCTATATAGAAAATGGAATTACTCAAAGAATGGTAATTAGTGGTCGGACTTTAGAGGCAAGGCGGGAATATCAAAAAATATAAATTTATTACAAAAGTTACACATTATTATTACAAAACAAATCAAAAAAAGAAAACCATATAGGATATATGATATAGGAAATATCCTCTGTGCATCGTCTACGCGTTTTGTCGTTGGGCTTCCTCAGGACGAGCAGAAGAAATAAACAGCAGAGAAATATATTTCATTGTCTCGGAATACTCCAAGTCGCATATATATAAGAGTGAAAGGGATAATGATAAGAAGTTTCAAATAGAAGGTGTAACGGAATGACCCGTGACAAACAGAGAAGGATGAGGGGTACTCCTGTACTGGCGTCACCAAGGAGTCTTATGTCTAGGGTCACCTTAAGTCCAATAGGGCCATAGGGTGACTGAGAAATTACATCAGAAATTACAGGACAGGGGACATTACTGATAGCTCATATTACAGGATCTTGAGATATTGCAAAGTGTTGGTTTATTCTGACCCTACCAGTCAATAGAAGGACTCTTTCAATGCGTAGCCCAGGCTATTGAGTTGTTAAATGAGGCTGGCTCCTGAAAGGCCTTTCATTGTGTGATAACACTGTTTAAAGCCTATTGATGATCAGGTGTGAATACCTTTCTGTCGGAGACAGACCGTCTGTCTAAAGATGTGGATTGAGGGGAAATCATTGTGTGATGGTGTTTTGTTGAATTCTATTAATAAAGGAATGTAACTTCTCAGGTGTAGTGATTAGGTTATGTTAATTATAGACAGGCGCCAAAATGTCTGGAATGTTTAGCAATTAGCCCATCTGAAGGTGTATTGAAGCCCCCCAGTGTGTGATGTGTGGGTGGAGAGTTTGATTGTTCCTGTGATTACTGAAACATGCCTTGTACACTGTATATGGAGCTAACCATTAAAAGTGTTCATTCATTTTGAAGCAGAGAATAGAGCTGTCAGTCTCATTTTCTGGGGAATTGATATGGATCATAAACAGTGGTGACCGTTAGGCCCCGTACGCACGATAGAATCCATCCGCAGATAAATCCCAGCAAATGGGTTTCAGCGGATAGATCCTATGGTGTGTACACGCCAGCGGATCTGTTTCCGCGGATATATCTCCCCTGGGATGGATTCCAGCAGATCGAATATTTGCTGACATGCAGAACATATCCATCTGCTGGAGTCCATCCCAACGGATGGATCCGCTGGTCTGTACAGACTCACCGGATCCATCCGTCCGAAGGGATCCCCCGCATGCGTCGTAATGATTCGACGCATGCGTGGAATTCCTTATATGACAGCGTCGCACACGTCGCCGCGTCATAATCGCGGCGACGGCGCGACACATCATCGCCAGAGGATTTCGGCGCGGATTTCAATGCGATGGTGAGTACACTCAATCGCATTAAAATCTGCTGAAATCCTCGAGAGCTGGACCGTATTCGCGGATAAATTCTATCGTGTGTATGGGGCCTTACAGTAGGTAATTCTCCAGAATCCACCAAATCCACCCAAAGCTCCCTCTGTTTGTATTGATGGGTATGAGAGTACACCATAAGTATAGCAACCCAGTTCAAAACTAAAAACGAATGGTTTACAAATGAGCATTAAATCGGGGGCACAAATGAGGGTGTGTGATATGAACACTTATATATCCAGTCTACTCCAACCAGGTATATCAAACCTGGATCCAAACATATGTGGTAGGAGCCCTCAAAAAATAAGGAGCCAGCGGGATTAGCAAGACCAAAAGTACATTTTAATATGACAGACGCCGTGAGCCCCGGGGGATAGCACTGATTTCCTATCCCCATTCCCCAGGAAGCGTCATTTGATAATACCCGACACCATCACATGAAGAGTGAATGATCTTTTTAGTAGTAGATCAAATTATCACTGTCTATGGAAAGATCTACAGTACTATCTAATGACCGCTGTCTATGTGTAACCTGAATGCAGCAGAGAATCCTGTTACATAAATGTGTTGCGTTTATAATTTTGCTCAGTGTAGTTGTCCTGTGGACAGATTCTCCCCCCTGAGCTGTGGATCTCTGCAGCTCCTCCAGAGTTACCATGGACCTCTCGGCTGCTTCTCTGATGAATGCTCTCCTTGCCCGGCCCGGTCAGTTTAGGTGGACGGCCAGGTATTGGTAGGTTTGCAGTTGTGCCATACTCTTTCTATTTTTTTTAGGATGATGGATTAAACAGAGCTCCGTGAGATGTTCAAAGCTTGGGAGATTTTTTTTATAACCTAACCCTGCATTATACTTCTCCACAACTTTATCCCTGACCTGTCTGGAGTGTTCCTTGGCCTTCATGATGCTGTTTGTTCACTAAGGTTCTCTAATGAACCTCTGAGGGCTTCACAGAACAGCTGTATTTATACTGAGATTAAATTACACGCAGATGGACTCTATTTTACTAACAATCTATTTTCCAAATTAAATTTGATGATACATAGACAGGAGGAGACTCAGCCCTCCATAGACACAACTAGAAAAATGGCTGATTAATGGCACAATGCTGGATGACAATTCTATAGAAATAAAATCTGAATTGATGCTCCCCAGACATTTTTAATTTCCACTATTTTCTATGTAATCTATAGAAAAATTATAAAAAAAAAATATTTTCCAGTGTTTTAACCACTTCATATAGGAATAAATACTGCGCTGGTCAATTCAAACATAAATGGTATGAGGCCATTCACGAATGAGTGAAAAACATAAAAATAACGAAATAAAAATAACTGTGAAAAACAAAAAACAAGCTGCTGCAACTCATATGTTAGACAGACATAAATACAAATGGTTTTGAAAAAAAGCTGCGCTGCAAAATGTGAGAAAATATCAACGTGACAGTCAAATATAAATGGGTGCTACATGCAAAAACCACTAGTGTAATCTGAAATGAACCAATGAAAAGTGCAAAGTCCATATGAGTGGATGAATCGTATAGAAAATCAAAAGAAGGCAGAAATTCTCCAAATGGGTGAAAATTATCCTGGCAGTATCCCGTGAATCTGTAAGACAGATGAAAGTGTCCTCCACCAGTATATCCTAGCTGCTTACCATATAAATGAAATAATCAAGCATGTAGCCAAGTAAAACCACGAGACAGTTTCCAGGATCTCCAGGGTACGTTTTTCACTTTCACAAATCAGACCACTCAATCTCCATAGCATAACCCAAAAGAGAGAAGGCTGACATAGTGTATTACCGTAAAAAGGGTTTTTAATATTAAAAAGTGTTGCACTTACAATTATGCAGTAAAATCGTGCGTGTAATGTGTTTAGCCGGCCGGCTGTACTGTCCGCTCGTCCTTCCGGATAGACAGCGCAAATCGTGGTGACGTCAGCACGCCACTCTTCCCAACGCCGTTTCGTCCAATGACTTCTTCCAGGGGTACGAGCGGCGTGCTGACTCACCACTCTTTTAAAGCAACAACAGCGTCCAGGACCGCCCAGCTCTGAGCTTCGGTGATCGCGGGCGCAAGCCACCATATTTGAATTGGGATCCTTGCCCTTATTACACGGCAATAGAAAAAAACTCAAAGGCAGACATTAAAGAACCATAAGGTATATTGATACCACATAATTCTTGTAATTTGAACAACTGAATGCTCAAAAAAGCTAATTGAGAAGCTAATTAAAAAAGGGTTTAGGTTATGCAAAAGATGAAACTCTCTACATAATACCCAACCCTGAAAAATCAAGAGGAAATATGGAATTAAGAAGTACAAAATTACATCAATTATTTTATAATAAAAAAGAAAAACCACAAATATAAAAAGGAATTACTAAAAAATGTATATAAAAATGACCCTCTATAAATTTTCAATCACAGGATATACAACATTATTGCTGAATAGATAGCAGTTAGAATACTGCCATCTAGTGGCCGCAGCAATAAGTTGAACATTAAAACTTTTTACATAGTGATAAAGCCCTGGAAAATCAAAAGATTAGAACCTCTAATTAAGGAGGATCCAAAATATTAACACTCAAGCATCAAAGGTTATATTCAATCTAACTGTCCCTGTACCAAGGTACAAGGTACATTTAAAAAAAGGAAAAGAGGGAGCAGAGGGGGGAGGAGAACACTCCCTAAAAAAAACGAGAACCTAAATAGTAATGGCATTTTTAATATCAGTTCTCATGTTTTGACCCAGCCAGAAATTTCTTTGTTAAACAAAGGATTAAAATTTGCTCCTCCTAGGAAATTCAATAAATTCCAAACCTATATGGATGTTCACCAATACATTCGCAAAGTAAATATCAAGCGGTACTTTGCTGATTTACCCTTAAGAGAAGCGACTGTCAGTCAAGCTACAGTATTACACTCAGGACTTGCTAATGCTTCGACTTGGAACCCCCCCGGTACTTTGGCTCCTTCATTGCGAGTCTTTAGGGATGTAGTGCTCAGAGACTTGGAGAAAATTAAAGTCTTGGGTCACAAGATGGACCGTGACTTAGAAATAGGTCTTGATACCTTATGTACCAATAAAGAACTGGTTATACGTCCAGCGTAGTGTTGCTCACGAATATTCGTATTGCGAATATTCGGCTCGAATATGGCATATTCGAGTATTCGCGATATATTTCGAATTTCGCAATGAATATTCGCAATTCCGAATATTCACATTTTTTCAATTTTATTTTTAAAACAGATCACATCCTATCGACGTCTAAAAGCATTGCTGGTATGATTAGAGACCCTGGGCCGAGTAGCTAAGCTGAGGCGATCCTTTTATGTTGCCGAATATAAAAAAAAAAAAAATTGCGAATTTTCGCTAATGCGAATGCGAAAATGATTGCGAATTTTCGATAACTGTGGTAGGAGAACTCTGATTGTCTCTGATGCAAAAGGGGGGGGGGGCTTTGTGTATGTTTCTGTTATGAATATTTGTATGTTTAATATTATTATTTTTTGTAAGAAGGAAAAAATTGCGCATACCTTAAAAAAAGGGGAGAATACAGCAGCAACTCAAAAATGTTATACAACATAAATTAATACAAGACAGAAAATGGAGTCGCTCTACAAGAATAAAAAATATGTCTAGTGACAAGACATGTGGGCAAATTATAAAATAAGCAAGCGCAAATAACTTGTGAAATACACAGTGAAACAAATATATAAAGAAATATAGTCCCAATAATAGAAAAATAATCTTTCATAAAAATGTCTTTGATATGTGAAGTGAAAAAAAGTCCAAAGCATGCAGCATGAACGTGTTCAATCTTCAAGGTGTTTGATTGACAAACGGCTGTGACAGATGGATAGAGTAAAGAATCACCACCAATGCAAAACACTTTTTATTTTCTATTGTAAAATATCAAGAATATTCTGAGCCAATCAGAGTGCTCCTTCTGCATTTGCCGAATATTCGCAATTATTTTGTATTGTAAAATATCAAGAATATTCTGAGCCAATCAGAGTGCTCCTTCCGCATTTGCCGAATATTCGCAATTATTTTGTATTGTAAAATATCAAGAATATTCTGAGCCAATCAGAGTGCTCCTTCCGCATTTGCCGAATATTCGCAATTATTTTGTATTGTAAAATATCAAGAATATTCTGAGCCAATCAGAGTGCTCCTTCCGCATTTGCCGAATATTCGCAATAATTTTGTATTGTAAAATATCAAGAATATTCTGAGCCAATCAGAGTGCTCCTTCCGCATTTGCCGAATATTCGCAATTATTTTGTATTGTAAAATATCACGAATATTCTGAGCCAATCAGAGTGCTCCTACCGCAGTTATCGAAAATTCGCAATTATTTTCGCATTCGCAATAGCGAAAATTCGCAATCATTTCATTTCGATAAAATATCACGAATATTCGAATTTAGCGAATATATCTCGAATATTCGACTATATATTCGAGATATATCGCAAAATCGAATATGGCGTATTCTGCTCAACACTAGTCCAGCGGACAAAGGAGGTGGAATAGTGGTCATGGACCGGACAGCCTACATTGATGGAATAAAAACTATAATCAATGATAGTGATACATATGTCCTTCTACCAGGCAATCCGATTATCCAATACAAAGACACACTGGACTTACTTGTCCAGAAGGGATCCAAACTGGGTATCCTTAGTGAAAAAGAGCAACTGTTTTTGATCCCTAAGGCTCCCAGGGTTCCGATTCTGTACAGCTTGCCTAAAATACATAAGAGTCTTACTTGCCCCCCTGGACGCCCAATTATCAGCGGCATAGATTCGATCACATCCAGGGTGGGCAAGTACATTGACTATTACCTCCAGCCTTTAGTTCAGAAAATGCCATCGCATCTCAAGGACTCCAAGCAGGTCATTAATCTGCTTTCCCAAATAAAGGTTGAACATGATATATGGATGGTAACAGCTGACGTTCAATCTTTGTATACCATCATCCCTCATCACTTGGGTCTGGAAGCTGTGAAATATTTCCTGGATCTCTCTTCAGATTTATTACTCTTACAGAAAAATTATATTATGGAATTATTGGAGTATGCTGCGGACCACAACTATTTCTGGTTTGACCATAATTATTATAAACAGATTCGCGGAGTTGCCATGGGTGCCAAATACGCACCCAGCCTGGCCAATCTGTTCATGGCCAAGTGGGAGGAGGACGTCATCTACCTTGATCCCCATCCCCACATTAAGTTGTGGGCAAGGTATATAGATGACGTCCTCCTCCTATGGACTGGCAACAAGATACAACTTGATTCCTTTGTGGCCTCGCTCAATAACAACGAGAGAGGTATACGTCTGACCTTTGAAGCTAGTCAGACGTCTATTGATTATCTTGACCTCACCATCATGAGAGAGAATGATTCCTTTTTGACAAAAACTTTTTTCAAAAAAACAGATAGGAATGCTTTTATTCCAATAGGAAGTTGTCACCACGAAAATTGGCTAAAATCTGTGCCAAAAAGCCAATTCATCAGGATGAGGCGTAACTGTTCCACCCTGAAGGACTATGAGATCCAAGCTGGTATACTTAAGGGCAGACTATTGGAGAAGGGTTATGACCCTTTAACCTTAGATAACATCTATAATGAAGTTGCTGCAATTGATAGGAACACACTGTTGACATCTGTTGCTAAGCCAAGTGGGGACAGACCTCTGGTACCATTTATCACTACCTATTCCAGTCAGCACTACGCCATTAAAAAATTGTTAAAAAAACATTGGCATTTGTTATCCAATGATAAGATCATCAATACCTTTTTACCAGCAAATCCTCATGTGATTTATAGAGGTGTACCCTCATTGCGGGACAAGATTGCCCCCAATGTTGTGGACCCCCCTACCAAAAAGGTTTCTTTTTTCCAACGGGACATTAAGGGCTACCATCAGTGTAGAAACTGTACAGTCTGTAAGGTGAACAAGATCAAATCTAAGAAAACGCTATCCTTTGTCTCCACCAGCACTTTGAAAGAACACAAGATAGAACCTTTCATTACGTGCAGCACGACGGGTGTTGTTTACCTTCTAGAATGCCCGTGTGGGTTGCAATACATTGGCAGGACCAAAAGACCGATGAATGTTAGATTGGGTGAACATATCACCAATATTAGGTCTGGATTCCTACAGCATTCTGTGTCCAGCCATTATGAACAATACCATAACTGCAACCCTGAAGGCACTCTTTTTATTGGGATCGACAAGTTCGATCCCCATTGGAGAGGTAATTCATTGGTGAGAGAACTATCCAGGCTCGAAATGGCCTGGATATACAAAATTCGTACATATGTCCCATTTGGTTTAAACATAGAGACTGATGTTAATGCCTTTATAGATAATGGTTGATTTTGATATCTGTATTATTATCCTTTGTAAACCAGCTCTGAGTTTCGGTACATCAGGGCTTTTTTATATCTTATATTTTTCTTCATGGTCTCCTTTAATTTTTCTTTAAGATTTTATCAAAGATATGGATATTTATATAATCCATTTTTTTAAATGTACCTTGGTACAGGGACAGTTAGATTGAATATAACCTTTGATATTTGAGTGTTAATATTTTGGATCCTCCTTAATTAGAGGTTCTAATCTTTTGATTTTCCAGGGCTTTATCACTATGTAAAAAGTTTTAATGTTCAACTTATTGCTGTGGCCACTAGATGGCAGTATTCTAACTGCTATCTATTCAGCAATAATGTTGTATATCCTGTGATTGAAAATTTATAGAGGGTAATTTTTATATACATTTTTTAGTAATTCCTTTTTATATTTGTGGTTTTTCTTTTTTATTATAAAATAATTGATGTAATTTTGTACTTCTTAATTCCATATTTCCTCTTGATTTTTCAGGGTTGGGTATTATGTAGAGAGTTTCATCTTTTGCATAACCTAAACCCTTTTTTAATTAGCTTCTCAATTAGCTTTTTTGAGCATTCAGTTGTTCAAATTACAAGAATTATGTGGTATCAATATACCTTATGGTTCTTTAATGTCTGCCTTTGAGTTTTTTTCTATTGCCGTGTAATAAGGGCAAGGATCCCAATTCAAATATGGTGGCTTGCGCCCGCGATCACCGAAGCTCAGAGCTGGGCGGTCCTGGACGCTGTTGTTGCTTTAAAAGAGTGGTGAGTCAGCACGCCGCTCGTACCCCTGGAAGAAGTCATTGGACGAAACGGCGTTGGGAAGAGCGGCGTGCTGACGTCACCACGATTTGCGCTGTCTATCCGGAAGGACGAGCGGACAGTACAGCCGGCCGGCTAAACACACTACACGCACGATTTTACTGCATAATTGTAAGTGCAACACTTTTTAATATTAAAAACCCTTTTTACGGTAATACACTATGTCAGCCTTCTCTCTTTTGGGTTATGCTATGGAGATTGAGTGGTCTGATTTGTGAAAGTGAAAAACGTACCCTGGAGATCCTGGAAACTGTCTCGTGGTTTTACTTGGCTACATGCTTGATTATTTCATTTATCTGGTAAGCAGCTAGGATATACTGGTGGAGGACACTTTCATCTGTCTTACAGATTCACGGGATACTGCCAGGATACTTTTCACCCATTTGGAGAATTTCTGCCACTCATATGGACTTTGCACTTTTCATTGGTTCATTTTAGATTACACTAGTGGTTTTTGCATGTAGCACCCATTTATATTTGACTGTCACGTTGATATTTTCTCACATTTTGCAGCGCAGCTTTTTTTCAAAACCTTTTAACCACTTCAGCCCCGGAAAAATTTACCCCCTTCCTGACCAGAGCACTTTTTGCGATTCGGCACTGCGTCACTTTAACTGACAATTGCGCGGTCATGCGACGTTGTACCCAAACGAAATTGGTGTCCTTTTTTTGTCCCACAAATAGATCTTTCTTTTGGTGGTATTTGTTCACCTCTTTTTTTTTTTTTTTTTTTGCACTATAAACAAAAAAGAGCAACAATTTTTTAAAAAACAAGCAATATTTTTTTACTTTTTGCTATAATAAATATCCCCAAAAAAATATATATATAAAAAAACGTATTTCTTTCTCAGTTTAGGCCGATACGTATTCTTCTACATATTTTGGTAAAAAATATTGCAATAAGCCTATATTGATTGGTTTGCACAAATGTTATAGCGTCTACAAAATAGGGGTAGATTTATGGCATTTTTTATTAATTGTTGTTTTACTAGTAATGGTGGCGATCTGCAATTTTTTTTATCATGACTGACACATTGGAAACTTTTGACGCTATTTTGAGACCATTGTCATTTATACAGCGATCAGTGTTATAAAAATGCACTAATTACTGTGTACATGATACTGGCAGTGAAGGGGTTAACCACTAGGGGCGAGGAAGGGGTTACATGTGTCCTAGGGAGTGATTCTAATTATGTGGGGGCTGGGCTACAAGTTACACAAAACTGATCACTGCTCCCAATGACAGGGAGAAGTAGATCTCTGTTCTAATACACCAAAAAGGAAAACTCTGCGCTCCTGAAAGTTCACCAATTATAAATCCACTTAATGTTTGTGAAGAAAAAAACATACATTAACACTTTAATTTTCGGAAGATCCAGTCCTTTATATGGTTAAAAAAGGGAAAGTTTCCACAATGTACACAATATAATAAAAAAGGTATAAAAAAAACTTTCCAAATGTCTGCATCAGACCAGCACCCTCTTCAGACTTCAAATGGTTAAAGCTTGCGGTTTTAGTTTGTGGGCTGTCTAGCAAGACATCATTAGTGCAAATGGTGAGCACAGTACATTACCCAGCCAGATGTACACATCGATCGAATGTCCTTCTCCTGGCTGATGTAACAATGTCCGGGATCCTAAGCTCTCTCCTATGCGGGTATGGAAGCTTCACAGACCCGATAAATGTGACTGCTGGAGACACAGGGTGGATCAGCCTATCAAAAAGGACGCTCTCCCTGGGTGAACATGCAAGCGTCCCACGTCTGAGACACTGTTTCAGTAAACCAGCTGTACTGCAGGGAGAAGTTTAGGCGCCCTCCAGTGGGCAAATTGCAGTATGCGCTTGTTGAAAAATCAACAGCGTTGCATGGCGATTAAAATAATCGGATATAAAAGTTCTTATGCATGAATAGGATCTTCCATCATAAAAGGGGGATATTAAGAGGGGTCCTAGACGACGCGTTTCGCCCTTACAAGAGCTTTGTCACAGTCAATAGGACCTAGGTATAAAGTTTAATTAAATAGACTAAGATAGGGGGGGGGAATTTGAGGAAGGGGAGGAGAAAGGGGAGGTGTACCAAACCGAGAGATTTAACCCTTTGGACATCCAAAAAGACAAACAGACAAATAAATCACATATATATTGCAAGAGAATTATTTTTAAAAAATATATTGCAAGAGAATTCGTTTTAAAAAAACATATAAGCACATCATAAATTACTAAAAGATAAACAGCAGTTTTTTTGTGTCTTAACTGGTCACTAGATCTCATTATAACAAATCTATATTGTTGCAACATAATATCCACAATAGGTTGTATGGGCACTCTATCCAAATGGTGCCCTCTAGTGGCAATTCATAAAAACTATATTCTAAAAAATGTTATAGAATATAGAATAAAAAGCTATATATAAAATAGGAAGAGTTAGATAAGAACGTTAACTTCAATTTCCTCATTTAACCCCTTAGGTGCCAAGCTGTCGAACTTATGTATCCAGAAGACCTCCCTTCTGCAAAGAAGGGAGAATCTTTCATTGGTAGTCAGAGTTCCTTTCGGAATGTGCTCAATTACAAAAACTTCAAGATATTTAAAATCCCTGTTGTGACAACGATCAAAGTGCCGAGGAACGCTGTGTTCAGTACAGCCCTTTTTAATCAGGCGACGATGATCGCCGATTCGGGCGCGTAGAGCTCTGATAGTTCTGCCAACATAGAAAAGACCACAGGCACACCGTAGGACATAAATAACAAATTCTGTAGAACATGTCACAAAATGTTTGATACCAAATGATTTTCCAGGAGATAGATGAATCTTCTCTGTGCCATGGGAAATGAATTGGCATGTCAAGCATGCCCGTTTTTTGCACTGAAAGATCCCCTTACGGTCATTAAAATAGCTTCTAATATCTAATGGAGAACCTGATGGTTTCTTCTGAATTTTACTAGGGGCTAAGATATTTTTGAGTGTACGGGCCCTCCGAAAAGTAACCTGCGGGATGGCTGGAAGTATAGGAGCCAATCTTTGGTCTAAGTGAAGTATTTTAAAATGTTTCTTTATAATATTGGCAACTGATTTGTAACAATCATTGTATGTAGTAACAAATCTAGTGGTATATTCACTAACCCGTTGTTCTTTGGTTGTTACCGTCTCAGGGGGTTTCAGAAAAAAAGAAAAGGCCTCATTGACTAACTTTTCAGGATAGCCCTTCTCTTCAAATTTCTTCTGCATTAGGATGCTCTGTTCAATATATTCATCATCCCGAGTACAATTCCTTTTGAGTCTATTGAATTGTCCTTTTGGAATATTCTTCTTCCACACAGGATGATGGCAACTGTCATAGTGCAGATATGAGTTACCATTAGTTGGTTTGTTATGATTCTTGGTAATTATTTTATCTTGTTCATGTGTTACCACTAGATCCAAGAAGACTATTTCAAGGGGATCTATTACATATGTAAAGGATAAATTGAAAGTATTGCAATTACAATACGAGACAAAGGAGAGAAAAGTCTCCATTGTCCCACTCCAAATGAGGATCACATCATCAATGTAACGTCCAAAATAAACTATAAATTCAGCATAGGGATTGTTTTGCCAAATATATATGTCTTCCCATTGGCCCATGGTTAGATTGGCATATACAGGTGCATAATTAGCTCCCATCGCCGTCCCCTTTAATTGTAAATAAAACTGCTCACAGAACGTAAAATAATTGTGTTTGAGACAGAACTCCACTGCCTCCAATAAAAACTGGGACTGTAAAGAATTAAAATCTCCACTCTTGTTTAGGAAATATTGGACAGCTCTAGTTCCCACTTCGTGCGGAATAGAGGTATATAGCGATGCCACGTCCAGAGATGCCCAAAAGTATCCTGGTTCCCATTTGTAATGTTGGAGGGCGTCTATCACTTCTTTTGAATCTTTTATGTATGACGGCAATTGGAGAACCAGAGGTTGTAACATATGGTTGATATACTGGATCCTGGAGGATCTACAAGAGATTTGTGAATTTTCGGTAAAAAATAAAAATGGGGGGTACTACATTCAAAGGGGAGGAAAAACTGCCTTTCTCTTTTCGTGAGCACACCACTTTCCCACGCTGTATAAATCAGCGTTTTCAGTAGCTACTGAAAACGCTGATTTATACAGCGTGGGAAAGTGGTGTGCTCACGAAAAGAGAAAGGCAGTTTTTCCTCCCCTTTGAATGTAGTACCCCCCATTTTTATTATTTTTTACCGAAAATTCACAAATCTCTTGTAGATCCTCCAGGCCGCCCTATTATAGCCAGCACAAACAGCTTCCTTAATGGTCTTTCAATGTATATCAACCATATGTTACAACCTCTGGTTCTCCAATTGCCGTCATACATAAAAGATTCAAAAGAAGTGATAGACGCCCTCCAACATTACAAATGGGAACCAGGATACTTTTGGGCATCTCTGGACGTGGCATCGCTATATACCTCTATTCCGCACGAAGTGGGAACTAGAGCTGTCCAATATTTCCTAAACAAGAGTGGAGATTTTAATTCTTTACAGTCCCAGTTTTTATTGGAGGCAGTGGAGTTCTGTCTCAAACACAATTATTTTACGTTCTGTGAGCAGTTTTATTTACAATTAAAGGGGACGGCGATGGGAGCTAATTATGCACCTGTATATGCCAATCTAACCATGGGCCAATGGGAAGACATATATATTTGGCAAAACAATCCCTATGCTGAATTTATAGTTTATTTTGGACGTTACATTGATGATGTGATCCTCATTTGGAGTGGGACAATGGAGACTTTTCTCTCCTTTGTCTCGTATTGTAATTGCAATACTTTCAATTTATCCTTTACATATGTAATAGATCCCCTTGAAATAGTCTTCTTGGATCTAGTGGTAACACATGAACAAGATAAAATAATTACCAAGAATCATAACAAACCAACTAATGGTAACTCATATCTGCACTATGACAGTTGCCATCATCCTGTGTGGAAGAAGAATATTCCAAAAGGACAATTCAATAGACTCAAAAGGAATTGTACTCGGGATGATGAATATATTGAACAGAGCATCCTAATGCAGAAGAAATTTGAAGAGAAGGGCTATCCTGAAAAGTTAGTCAATGAGGCCTTTTCTTTTTTTCTGAAACCCCCTGAGACGGTAACAACCAAAGAACAACGGGTTAGTGAATATACCACTAGATTTGTTACTACATACAATGATTGTTACAAATCAGTTGCCAATATTATAAAGAAACATTTTAAAATACTTCACTTAGACCAAAGATTGGCTCCTATACTTCCAGCCATCCCGCAGGTTACTTTTCGGAGGGCCCGTACACTCAAAAATATCTTAGCCCCTAGTAAAATTCAGAAGAAACCATCAGGTTCTCCATTAGATATTAGAAGCTATTTTAATGACCGTAAGGGGATCTTTCAGTGCAAAAAACGGGCATGCTTGACATGCCAATTCATTTCCCATGGCACAGAGAAGATTCATCTATCTCCTGGAAAATCATTTGGTATCAAACATTTTGTGACATGTTCTACAGAATTTGTTATTTATGTCCTACGGTGTGCCTGTGGTCTTTTCTATGTTGGCAGAACTATCAGAGCTCTACGCGCCCGAATCGGCGATCATCGTCGCCTGATTAAAAAGGGCTGTACTGAACACAGCGTTCCTCGGCACTTTGATCGTTGTCACAACAGGGATTTTAAATATCTTGAAGTTTTTGTATTTGAGCACATTCCGAAAGGAACTCTGACTACCAATGAAAGATTCTCCCTTCTTTGCAGAAGGGAGGTCTTCTGGATACATAAGTTCGACAGCTTGGCACCTAAGGGGTTAAATGAGGAAATTGAAGTTAACGTTCTTATCTAACTCTTCCTATTTTATATATAGCTTTTTATTCTATATTCTATAACATTTTTTAGAATATAGTTTTTATGAATTGCCACTAGAGGGCACCATTTGGATAGAGTGCCCATACAACCTATTGTGGATATTATGTTGCAACAATATAGATTTGTTATAATGAGATCTAGTGACCAGTTAAGACACAAAAAAACTGCTGTTTATCTTTTAGTAATTTATGATGTGCTTATATGTTTTTTTAAAACGAATTCTCTTGCAATATATTTTTTAAAAATAATTCTCTTGCAATATATATGTGATTTATTTGTCTGTTTGTCTTTTTGGATGTCCAAAGGGTTAAATCTCTCGGTTTGGTACACCTCCCCTTTCTCCTCCCCTTCCTCAAATTCCCCCCCCCTATCTTAGTCTATTTAATTAAACTTTATACCTAGGTCCTATTGACTGTGACAAAGCTCTTGTAAGGGCGAAACGCGTCGTCTAGGACCCCTCTTAATATCCCCCTTTTATGATGGAAGATCCTATTCATGCATAAGAACTTTTATATCCGATTATTTTAATCGCCATGCAACGCTGTTGATTTTTCAACAAGCGCATACTGCAATTTGCCCACTGGAGGGCGCCTAAACTTCTCCCTGCAGTACAGCTGGTTTACTGAAACAGTGTCTCAGACGTGGGACGCTTGCATGTTCACCCAGGGAGAGCGTCCTTTTTGATAGGCTGATCCACCCTGTGTCTCCAGCAGTCACATTTATCGGGTCTGTGAAGCTTCCATACCCGCATAGGAGAGAGCTTAGGATCCCGGACATTGTTACATCAGCCAGGAGAAGGACATTCGATCGATGTGTACATCTGGCTGGGTAATGTACTGTGCTCACCATTTGCACTAATGATGTCTTGCTAGACAGCCCACAAACTAAAACCGCAAGCTTTAACCATTTGAAGTCTGAAGAGGGTGCTGGTCTGATGCAGACATTTGGAAAGTTTTTTTTATACCTTTTTTATTATATTGTGTACATTGTGGAAACTTTCCCTTTTTTAACCATATAAAGGACTGGATCTTCCGAAAATTAAAGTGTTAATGTATGTTTTTTTCTTCACAAACATTAAGTGGATTTATAATTGGTGAACTTTCAGGAGCGCAGAGTTTTCCTTTTTGGTGTATTTGTGTATTTGTGGTACTTCAGGGTATCCGGATCTCTGCAGCACGGACTGTTCTCAGCCCATACGAGGGTTTTAAGTATTTCATGGGATATTAGTTATTTCCCATTGAGCGCCAGTGATTTTTTTGTATCAATAGATCTCTGTTCTGTCACATGGCAGAACAGGGAAATGCCTAGTTTGCCCTTTTCTGCAGTTCCGTGACACGATCGCGGGGCACCGGCGGGCATCGAGTCCACTGGACCCGTCAAAACAAAACAAAATCGAAAAAACTTTTCGGCAGTGCACATGTCTACCAAGCATGCTTTTCTTGACTGATATACTCATGGAGTCACACATCCAAACATTTGCTCATATGAATCTGAAACCTGGGCAGTAACTTCAAAAATTAATCAGACATCCCGCAATGCTGCGATTTAAAGGGGACGTACAGGTACGTTCATATGCGCAGCCGTGCCATTCTGCCGACGTAAATAGTCGTGCAGTGGTCGGCAAGCGGTTAAAGTAATTTTTAATACCAAGTACACATTTTATTCTACAATTTATCCTGTTTAAAAAGACAATAAAATGAGGTACAGTACAAATAAAATATAAAATAATAATAAAAAAAAAAAATACTGATAGTAAAAAATATGTGAAAAAAAATTGCTAAAAGGAAGGAAGGAAAGAGTTAATTAAGGTTGATTACCGTTAACTAAGGGCCAATAAGAGGTTAAATAGTAAGAAGCTCATGCTGATTTGGCAAAACATGTCGGCTGTCATGACACATTAGTAAAGCTCTGTCGTCACCCTTGATGTAATTTTGCACGTCTGCACATGCTCAATGGACTCCTTGAGAACTGCGGCATCCATCTTGAGAAGGCACGCTTCTTGAGTTGCTGCTATAGAGATCAGACCAGGTGAGTGGCTGTCACTCCAGATCCAGGTCAAAGACTGGAGCTACTATCCCTGCCCCCGACTGACTCCCAGTGCCAGTGGCGGCTGGTGCTCAAAATTTTTGGGGGGGCGCAAACAATCGAAAAAAAAAAAACATCAATTGCAGCCTCACTGTGCCCATCAATTGCTGCCACTGTGCATATCAAACGCAGCCACTGTGCCATAAAATTGTCGCCACTGTGCCATAACATTGTCGCCACTGTGCCAAAAAATTGTCACCACTGTGCCATGCCATCAAACGCAGCCACTGTGCCATCAATAGGTGCCACTGTGGCCATCAATTGTCACCAGTGTGTAAACTTGAAGAAAGAAGGGTTAGGACAGCCGTACTCCAAAGAAATCCTGGTTTATTAAAAATGGATCACATAATTACATGCCACGGCCAAAAATCAGAACAAAAGCTGCCGCGTTTCGCACTGTATCTCAGTGCTTATTCATAGCTATGAATAAGCACTGAGATACAGTTTGCATTTTTGCATTGCCTGCACCCATGGTTCGGATCTAAGGATAGTAGTTCTCTGGTTTCTCTGAGCGGTTATCTCTTTTTCTCAAGTCACCACTGTGTCATGTCATCAATTGTTGCCACTGTGTCATGCCATTGTCGCCACTGTGCCCATCAATTGTCGCCACTGTGCCCATCAATTGTCACCACTGTGCCATGTCAAACGCAGCTATTGGCTGTGATAGACACTTCCACAGCCAGCCAGCTGCCGTTATTCAGATGGCCGGCGCTCACCAGGCCATCTAAATTATGGGCAGAGGCGACAATACATGCAACGCATGAATCTATGTATTGTTTTCAGTGGCCGTGCAGGAGCAAAAGGGGGTGGCGCTCCTGCGCTCCTGCACCCACTATGGATGCATTGCCCAGTGCACTGCCTGGATGAGTGAGCAGGTCAACTCCTGTCATCACAGATGAAAGTCAACATTGCCAAAGGCTGGGTGAGTGGGCAGTAACTTTAAAAATTAATCAGACATCCTGTTGATTTCTATTTCATCAAACAAAGCCAGTGTACAACTCTATAGGCTATGAATGTAATATGTGTTCCGAGTTCCGAGTGTCACCGGCACCCCCCGCACCTTTGGCCAAATGCGGTACTGCACACCCCATTGGCTTGAATCCTGGTCGTTTTTCAAGACAACACTCACAAGCTGAGTCAGGATTTTTACTCGTCTTTCAAAACGCTCGTTAACCGTGTTAATTGTTAACCAAG